>NW_026652290.1:49910581-49965683 GCF_009828535.3 Hylobates moloch | reverse complement strand
AAAAAAAAAAAAAAAAAAAGTGTGTGTGTCTCAGCTGGTGATCCAATACCGGCCAACGTCCCGAACAGCATGGCAAAGACAGTGGGGATGTGGTGCTGCTTCTGTTTTCCCAGCTGGAGCTGAGCATCTGATTGGGACCATCCCCAGCTCTGGGCAGATGCTAATGCTTGCTGGTGGCCTCCCCAGCGTGATCCTACACTGTCACCGGTGAATGAGGGTGGCCTTCAGCAAGTGTTCAGTGGCCAGGGAAGGAACATGAGACGTAGTATTGGCAGGGTCTGGTTTCTCTCCTAGATTCCTGCCTCTTACTTGCTGTGTGACACCAGCAAAGACTGTTCTCCCTCTGGTCACTGAGGGCCAACCACCTCCGAGGCCAAGGGCTGGTCCTCGGGAGGATCTCAGCCTCTGCCTCCAAGCCGTTGCATCTGCTGTTCCCCTGCCTGGAATTCTCTTCCCCGACATCTTTGCAAAGCGGGTGTCCTTGCCTGCAGATCTCAGTGTGACTGTCACCTCCTTAGAAAGGCCTTCCAAGGCCACCCTCCCTACAGTTGCTGCCTGGTCTCTTTTTGTCCCACATTGCAGCTTAAAGCACAAGGGCTCAGCTAGGCGCAGTGGCTCACTCCTGTAATTTCAGCACTTTGGGAGGCTGAGGCAGGTGGATCACCTGAGGTCAGGGGTTTGATACCAGCCTGACCAACGTGGTGAAACCCCTTCTCTACTAAATACAAAAAATTAGCTGGGCATGGTGGTCCATGCCTGTAATCCCAGCAACTTAGGAGGCTGAGGCAGGAGAATCGCCTGAACCCAGGAGGTGGAGGTTGTAGTGAGCCGAGATTGCCCCACTGCACTCTAGCCTGGGCAGTAGGAGTGAAACTCCATCTCAAACAAACAAACAAAACCCAGAAGGGCTCGTTGCTCTCTGAGTGGTTTTGACTGTGTCTTGGCCCACATGTGGACCCTGCTCGCCTCATCCCCTGGGGAGTGCCTGGTGGCCGACACACAGTAGGCATTCAAACAGTATGTGTGGGGTCAGTGAATGGAAGGAAGGGAAGATGGAGGAAGAGGGAGCAGGAGTGGGGGGGAATAGAGAGGGTTATACACACAGATGGGGGGACAGAGCCAGGGCGCAGAATAGAAGATGTCTAAAAACACGCAGGGCCACTCAGGGCACCTGGGCTGAGATCTGAGGGGGACGTGCCCCTCGCAGGGAGGTCTGGCCTCTACTGGGGACCTACTGGGGACTGCTGAGGAAGTGACGGGGCAGCCACTTCATCACTGGGCCCATCTTGGGGCCGGGACTGTGCCTGGGCATTGGGTCAGCACGGACAGAGGGGACGGTGGTTGTTTGGCTGAGGGCTCCTGGTGTGGAACTGACTGCCGGGGGCGGTCTACAAGGGAAGATCCCAGGCGAGCAGAAGGTACAAGTCCAGGCTGGCCTGCTGGGGCACGTGGGCATGGCTACCCCATCAGCGAAATAGTAATTCCTGTGGCTTCCTCCTCGGCTGTAAAGACATCCCCTGCTGTGCTCGTTTCAGGTACTTTGAAGCTTGGCCCCATGACTACTTGCGTAGGGGAGAAACAGGCCTCTTCCCCTGCCAGAAGAGCCCTTCCTCCTCTGTTAGGGCCCTTCAGGGACCCAGGCAGGTCAAAGTGATGACGGGTCACAGGAAACTCGAAGGGGCCTGGCTGGAGCACCTCGTGCCAAAAGAGCTGTCCTTTCACTTCTTCCTCAGGTGTTGGTGCAGGGGCTAAGTCTTGGCATGTTGTTATCACAGTGAGGGGTGGGCTTCTGGGTCGGGTGGTGACTTCGAGAAATTTTCTGTCTAGCTAAAGGATTGTAAATGCACCAATCAGTGCTCTGTGCCTAGCTAAAGTTTTGTAAACACACCAATCAGCACTCTGTAAAAACACACCAAGGAGTGCTGTGTCTAGCTAATCGGGTGGGGACTTGGAGAACTTTTCTGTCTAAAGGATTGTAAATGTACCAGTCAGTGCTCTGTGTCTAGCCAAAGGTTTGGAAACCTACCAATCAGCACTCTGTAAAAATGCACCAATCAGCACTCTGTAAAAATGCACTAATTAGCACTCTGTAAAATGGACCAATCAGCACTCTGTAAAATGGACCAATCAGCACTCTGTAAAATGGACCAATCAGCGCTCTGTAAAATGGACCAATCAGCAGGATGTGGGTGGGGCCAAATAAGTGAATAAAAGCAGGCCACCCGCGCTTGCAGTAGCAACGATGTCTGGTTCTCTTCAGTGGTGTAGCAAGCGTTGTTCTTTTGCTTTTTGTGATAAATTTTGCTGCTGCTCAGTATTTAGATCTGCACTACCTTTTTGAGCTGTAACACTCAACGGCAAAGGTCTGTGGCTTCGTTCCTGAAGCCAGTGAGACCATGAACCTACTGGGAGGAAGGAACAACTCCAGACGTGCCATCTTTAAGAGCTGTAACACTCCAACGGCGAAAGTCTGCAGCTTCATTCCTGAAGCCAGCGAGATCACGACCTCACAGGGAGGAATGAAGATCTCCAGACATGCCACCTTTAAGAGCTGTAACACTTAACTGCGAAGGTCTGCAGCTTCACTCCTGAAGGTGGTGAGACCATGAACCTCCAGGGAGGAACAAACAGCACTGGACGTGCCACCTTTAAGCTGTAACACTCACTGAGAAGGTCTGCGGCTTCACTCCTGAAGTCAGCAAGACCACGAACCCACCAGAAGGCAGCAATTCTGGACACATGCGAACATCTGAAGGAACAAACTGTGGACACACCACCTTTAACAACTCTGACACTCACCGCGAGTGTCCGCGGCTTCATTCTTGAAGTCAGCGAGACCAAGAACGTGGCTCCATCCTTGAAGTCAGCGAGACCAAGAACCCACCGGAAGGAACCAATTCCAGACACAACAGGTCCATGTCAGAGACTTCTGATTTTATTTAATTGTAATGTGTCCTCCTGTATGTACTTCCTCCAGCCCTCTTCTCTCTCCTGTCGAGGTTGCCTCGTTTTTTTTCTGAGATGGCGTCTTGCTCTGTTGCCCAGACTGGAGTGTAGTAGTGAAATCTCAGATTACTGCAACCTCTGTCTCCCGGATTCAAGCGATTCTCTTACCTCAGCCTCCCCAGTCGCTGAGATTACAGGCATGCACCACCACACCTGGCAAAAAAAATTTTTTTTTTTTTTTTTTTTTTTTTTTTTGAGCCAGAGTCTTGCTCTGTCTTCCAGGGTGGAGTGCAGTGGCACGATTTCGGCCCGCTGCAAGCTCTGCCTCCTGGGTCCATGCCATTCTCATGCATCAGCCTCCCGCGTAGCTGGGACTACAGGTGCCCACCCCCACACCCGGCTAATTTTTTGTATTTTTAGTAGAGATGAGGTTTCTCCATGTTGATCAGGCTAGTCTGGAACTCCGGACCTCAGGTGATCTGCCTGCCTTGGCTCAAAGTGTGGGGATTACAGGTGTCAGCCACCGCCCCCTGCCCTAATTTGTGTAGTTTTAGTGGAGATGGGGTCTCACCGTATCGACCATGCTGGTCTTGAACTTGTGATCTTGTGATCCACTTGCCTTGGCCTCCAAAAGTGCTGAAATAACAGGTGTGAGCCACTGTAGCTGGCCCAAGGCTGCCTCCTAATGAGGCTGATATTTGGGCTTCAGCTGTGTGTCGAGCCTTACACAAGCACACATGTGGCTGTGTGGCTGTGAGCCAGTGTTATTTTGCAGCTCGTGCTGTTTCTCATGATTCTGAGTATCATGATCTATCCCTGGAGCTGTGAGCACCCGGAATTCACTGCTTCTCACTGGCCTAGGGAACCCCAAAAAGGGCACCCATCACATTCACATTTACGTGGTGATGGGCATCTAGGTGGGCTCACAGTCTAGGAGGAAGGATGGCTTCTCTAAAGGCTGGTGATGGCTTACACGGTGGAACAGAAAGTGGACCCCGCCGCACATGATTGCAAAGGTGGATACTCAACCTGTATCAGCAGTAAAAAGGCAACCCACGGAATGGGAGAACATGTCTGTAAATTGTGTCTTATCAGGATCAGATATCCAGAATATATAAAGAACTCTTACAACTCAACAAAACGATAAACAACCCAATTCAAAAAGGGTCAAAGGGCTTGAATATACATTTCTTCAATAATATATACAAGTGACTAACAAGTACGTGAAAAGATGCTCACCACCATTAGTCATGAAGGAAGTGTAAGGCCGGGGTTGGTGGCTCACATCTGTAATCCCAGTAGTTTAGGAGGCCCAGGCGGGCGGATCACCTGAGATCAGGAGTTTGAGACAAGCCTGGCCAACATGGTGAAACCCCGATTCTACTAAAAATACAAAAAGTTTCCATGCATGGTGGTGTGTGCGTGTAATTCCAGCTACTTGGGAGGCTGAGGCAGGAGCACTGCTTGAACCCGGGAGGTGGAGGTTGCAGTGAGCTGAGATTGACCAACTACACTCCAGCCTGGGTGACAGTGAGACTGTCTCCAAAAAAAAAAAGGGGGAAATGTAAGTCAAAGCCACACTAATATACCACTTTGTGCCCACTAGAATGGCTACAATAAAAGTAAAACGGAAAATGAGGAGTGTGGATGAGAATGTGGAGAAGTGGTTTTGGCTGGGCACGGTAGCTCATGCCTGTAATCCCAGCACTTTAGGAGGCCCAGATGGGCAGATTGCTTGAGCCCAGGAGTTTGAGACCAGCCTGGGCAACATGGCAAAACCCTGTCTCTACTAAAAATAACAAAAATTATCTGGGCATGGTGGTTCACGCCTGTGGCCCCAGCTACTTGAGAGGCTGAGGTAGGAGAATCGCTGGAACCAGGGAAGCGAAGGTTGCAGTGAGCCGAGATTGTGCCACTGCACTCCAGCCTGGGCGACAGAATAAGACTCCGTCTAAAGAAAAGAAAAAAAAAAGAAAACAAATACTCAAACGAATACTCAACCACAAATGGTATAGCAGCACTATTCACAATCGCCAAAAGATGGCGGAGCCCAAATACCTATCAACAGATGAATGGCTAAATAAAGCATGGTATAGCCATATAATGGAATATCATTCAGCCATATAAAGGTATAAAGTACTGGCACATGCTACAAAAAACATGTTAAGTTAAAAAAAAAAAAAAACCAGGCTGTCAGGCGCCATGGCTCACGCCTGTAATCCCAGCACTTTGGGAGGCCGAGGGGGGTGGATCACCTGAGGTCAGGAGTTCAAGACCAGCCAGGCCAACATGGTGAACCTTTGTCTCTACTAAAAATACAAAAATTTAGCGGGGTGTGGTTGTGCATGCCTGTAATCCCAGCTACTCTGGAGGCCGAGGCAGGAGAATCGCTTGAACCCGGGAGGCGGAGGTTGCACTGAGCCGAGATCGCGCCACTGCACTCCAGCCTGGGTAACGAGGGAAACTCCGTCTCAAAAAGAAAAAAAAAAAAGCCAGGCACAAAAGGTCACTATATTGTATGACTCCATTTATGTGAAATATGTGGAATAGGTAAGTCTATAGAGACAGAAAGCCAGTTGCTGGTTGCCAAGGAATTGGGGAAGAGGGGAATGCAAAGTGAAAAGATTGCTTAACAAGGATGGGGTTTCTTTTTGGGATGATGAAGATGGTTTCGAAGTAGGTAGAGGTAACGATTGCATAACATCGTGAATATACTAAATGCCACCAAAGTATACACTTTAAAATGGTTAATCGGGCTGGGCACCGTGGCTGACACCTGTAATCCCAGCACTTTGGGAGGCTGAGGCAGGTAGATCGCTTGAGCCCAGGAGTTCCAGACCACCCTAGACATCATAGCAAGACCCTGTCTCTACAAAAAAATCAAAAAATTAGCTGGGCATGGTGGTGCAACGCCTGTAGACCCAGCTGCTCAGGAGGCTGAGGCTGGAGGATTCCTTGAGCCCAGGAGTTCTACCACTGCACTCCAGCCTGAGTGACAGAGCAAGATCCTGTCTCCAAAAAAAAAAAAAAGTTAATCGTATTTTATGTCAATGTCACAAAGCAAACAACCAACAAGGAATTCATATCTAGCACATTCAAAGAACAACTGCAGACCAACAAGGAACAAGCAGGAAACACAACAGAAAAATGGCAAAATATATGAGTGAGCAGGCTACGGGGGACCTGAGCTGGCTGGTGAGTGTGAGAGGATAACCAGAGACATGCAAACCAAAACTTCCACTGGGGCTTTCCTTCCAGCGGTCTGGTACCACCTGGCATGGACGACAACGCCATCGTGAGTGGGGAACATGGAGAAAACAGGCATCACTGCCCACCTCCCACCGTGCAGCATGCCGCCACCTGCCCCCAGGCAAAGGAGAAAGCAAAAGAAGCAGTAATGATGAGGTGTGGACAGTTTTACTTTGGGGTGAGGGAAATATGGCTGTTTATATTCTTTCCATCTTTCTGCACTTTAGATTTTTCTGTCTTTTTCTTTTTTTTTTTTTGAAACGGAGTCTTGCTCTGTCACCCAGGCTGGAGGGCAATGGCACGATCTTGGCTCATTGCAATCTCTGCCTCCTGAGTTCAAGCGATTCTCCTGCCTCAGCCTCCTGAGTAGCTGGGACTACAGGCATGTGCTACCACGCCTAGCTAATTTTTGTATTTTTTTTTTTAGTAGAGACGAGGTTTCACCATAATGGCCAGGCTGGTCTTGAACTCCTGACCTCATGATCCACCTGCCTCTGCCTCCCAAAGTGCTAGGATTACAGGTGTGAGCCACCACACCCGGACAGATTTTTTATTTTAAAGGAAGAACAAGCCAGGCACAGTGGCTCACATTTGTAATCCCAGCATTTTGGGAGGCCGAGATGGGAGGATCACTTGAGACTAAGAGTTCACGACCAGCCTGGGCATCATAGTGAGACTCCATATCTACAAAAATTTTTTAAAAATTAGCCCAGTGAGGCCAGGTGCGATGGGTCACACCTGTAATCCCAGCACTTTGGGAGGCTGAGGCGGGTGGATCACGAGGTCAGGAGTTCGAGACCAGCCTGGCCAATATGGTGAAACCCTGTCTCTACTAAAAGTAAAAAAATTAGCTGGGCATGGTGGCACATGTCTGTAGTCCCAGCTACTTGGGAGGCTGAGGCAGAAGAATCACTTGAACCTGGGAGGTGGAGGTTGCAGTGAGCTGAGATTGTGCCACTGCATTCCAGGCTGGGCGACAGAGTGAGACTCCATCTCAAAACAAACAAAAAATTAGCCACGTGAGGCCAGGCATGGTGGCTCATGCCTGTAATCCCAGCATTTTGGGAGACCGCAGCAGGCAGATCACCTGAGGTCAGGAGTTCGAGACCAGCCTGGCCAACATGGCGAAACCCCATCTCTACTAAAAATACAAAAAATTAGCCAGACATGGTGGCGGGTGCCTGTAATCCCAGCTACTCGGGAGGCTGAGGCAGGAGAATCACTTGAACCCGGGAAGTGGAGGTTGTAGTGAGCCAAGACATCATGCCATTGCACTCCAGCCTGGGCAACAGAGCAAGATTCCGTCTCAAAAATTAACAATAATAATAATAATAATTAGCTAGGTGTGGTCACATCTGTAGCCCTAGCTACTTGGGAAGCTAAGGCAGGAGTATCTCTTGAGCCTGTGAGTTGGAGGCTACAGTGAGCCATGATTGCACCACTGCACTCCAGCTTAGGAGACAGAACGAGGCCTTGTCTCAAAAAAAAAAAAAAAAAAAGAGTCAGTGAGACTTTCTGGGTCAGGATGAGCATTTAGGGGACGGTGGAAGAGGTTAGTATTCCAGGTATGCCCATGTGTGCTCAGTTATTCAATGCATTGAGTGAGGGCTCTGGCCTGGGCATGGTGCAAGAGTCAGAGCTTTCAGCATGAGAGAAGCTGACTCCGGTGAGAGGATCCCAGCCCCTGTTCCTGGACGAGGGAGTGAGAACAGGGCTTACTGCAGGGACCCAAGCCAGGATGTGCAGGGGGCGGGCTCAGCATGGAGGAGCCTGAGGAAGGGACCCCAGGGCCCAGCAAAGGCCAAGGCTGGGAGGGCGAGAACAGTGGGGACTTTTCAGAGAACAGCAATTGTCATGCTACCGCCAGCTTCTCCCGCAATGCCCTGGGACTGTAGTGGGGTTATCATTTATAACTGACAGATGAGGAGACTGAGACCCAGACTCACAGAGTTAAAGGGACAAAACCAAAGACATGCGTTACCTAGCAGCCACCGGCTGGGTGAGGTCCTCTGCCTGTCTGGACCTCAGTTTCCCCATTTGCACCACAGGGGGTCTGGACTGGATTCCTGGGGTCCTTTCAACTCCAAGGCTGCCCAGCTCACCCAGGTGAATGCATTACACCTGCGAGGGGACCACGATCTGGCGTGGGTGGGGCCTTTCCTCCTGGGAGCACAGGCAGCCGCAGGGGAACTTCCCAGCTCCCGGAGCCTCCTTGCAGCCAAATGGGAAGCTGTTTCCCATGTCTAAATACCCAGTAGACGTGTCACTCTTGAGGGTTCACCCGTCCCCCAGCCCTGACCGGCAATCCCCCGAATGGGACATCCCTGTCCAATAGGACTCCCAGCCCCCCCGCCGATCCCATGATGAGAGGCGAAACTTGAGGCAGCCCACAGCGTTGCTGCCATTGATTTGGGAGAACAAAAGATCTGAGGCTCTGGCGGTGGAAATGCCGGCAGAGTGCAAGATCACCCGCAGGGCCTCTCTGCCCTGCCGGAGTGGCCTTCAAATCATCGCAGTGGGTGGCTTGGCAAAGGCGGATGAGAGAGGTGGTGTGAGGCCTGCGGAAGTGCTGGGGCCTGTGAAGCTGGGTGCTCCAGGCTTCCTGTCCTGTCTGAGAGAACCGGGAGGATGGCTCCTCTGCCTCCTGCAGCCTTCAAACCCCTGATTCCTCATCTGTGCCAGAAAAGCCCCATGGGGTAAACCAGAGTGAAGAGGGAGGCAGGGTGCGGGGGCACTGCCTCCCACCATCAAAGGCCACCTGCTTGGCGGCTGGACTTCTCTGGGTGATGAAAATATGACTGTTTTTTATTATTTCTTTTTTTTTTTTTTTTTTGCATTTTAGATATTGTTCTTAAAAAAAAAAAAGGAATAAAAGAATCAGTGAGACATACTGGCCTCGGATGGGTATTTAGAGAAGGATTTGAAACCTGATTAGGGCCGGTGCAGTGGCTCACACCTGTAATCCCAGCACTTTGGGAGGCTGAGGCAGGTGGATAAGCTGAGGTCAGGAGTTTGAGATCAGCCTGGCCAACATGATGAAACCCCATCTCTACTAAAAATACAAAAAATTAGCCGGATGTGGTGGCGAGTGCCTGAAATCCCAGCTACTCGGGAGGCTGAGGCGGGAGAATCACTTGAACCCGGGAAGTGGAGGTTGCAGTGAGCCGAGATCATTGCGCCATTGCACTCCAGCCTAGGCAACAGGAGTGGAAACTCCACCTCAAAAAAAAAAAAAAGAAAAAAAAAAGAAACCTGGTTAGGAGTGTGTGTGTGTGTGTGTGTGTGTGTGTGTGTGTGTGTGTGAATATGTGAGTGGGTTTACGTTTCTCCCCTCATCTCCCTAAGGATGGGCCAGAGACTCTATATATGCCCCTCTGTCCCTTCCAGCAGCCCTGAGATCAGCCTTCTAGTTCTCGCTTAGCAGAGGAAAAAGCAGAGGCTGAGGGAGGTAAAGTGACTTGCCCAGCGTCCCACAGTCAGCCAGCCAGTGGCACCGCTGAGATTCAAACCCAGGTCTGGGGCTCTCGAGACCTGCTCCATGGAGCTGCTGGAGAGAGGTCCCGTTTGCACAATCCCAGAGGGAGTCGTGCCCATTGCAGATGCCTGGTGTGTAGTGCACTGCCCCTGAGGACCACGGTGGCAGCCCTGGAAGGCCTGTCCACTGGCCCCAAGGCCAAATAAAGTAGGGTGGTCTGCCTGGCCTAAGAGGAGCCAGGCCTTCCCCGTGTGCATGACAGGGGAGGCGGCAGTAAGGGGAGGGTGGTGGCCTTAATCCTGGAGAGACTTCCCACTGCCTGGAATATGTGAAGACAGCAGGACATGGGTGGCCGTCTTGCGGTGAACCAGCTGGGTGTACCTTGGAGCTGACATTTCCCTGGCCAAGCTTTTCTTCTCATAAAGAAAACACAGGATGTGCAGTGACTCTGACCGCTGTGTTTAAACGCCAGAGTTCACTTGACCTTCAGAGGCCGCGAAAGCTGACATATTTCTCACAAACTTCCCTATCTCTTCTTAAGGGAGCTCCTTTACTTAGAAACACAGCAATTTCATGATGACCCTGACTGCCAGGCACCAGGAACCACTGCACAGATTGTATACTGCCTGACTTCAGGGAAGATGCCAGTCATGTCCAAGTCTGTATAAATGTACTCCTTTTGGGTTGTGCAGTGCCCAACCTGTGCAACTGTGCATTGTGGCCCTGTGGCCCCAGAAACATTTCCACTAATTAGGCAGGTGAATGGGTTCCTTAAAGTTTTTTGTTTTGTCTTTTTTTTTTTTTTTTTTTTTTGGAGATGGAGTCTTGCTCTGCCACCCAGGCTGGAGTGCAGT
Source organism: Hylobates moloch (assembly GCF_009828535.3). Classification (NCBI taxonomy): domain Eukaryota; kingdom Metazoa; phylum Chordata; class Mammalia; order Primates; family Hylobatidae; genus Hylobates; species Hylobates moloch. The sequence goes on along the minus strand of NW_026652290.1, from coordinate 49,955,159 downwards.
GGCATGATCTCGGCTCACTGCAAACTCTGCCTCCAGGTTCAAGTGATTGATTCAGCTTCCGAAGTAGCTGGGACTACAGGTGCATGCCACCACACCCGGCTAATTTTTGTATTTTTAGTAGAGACGGGGGTTTCATCATGTTGGTCAGGCTGGTCTCGAACTCCTGACTTCAGGTGATCCCCCCCCACCTCAGCCTCCCAAAGTGCTTGGATCACAGGTGGCGTGAGCCACCACATCCAGCCTGGTTCCTTAAAGTTTTGAGTGAGCTGGTATGCTCATCTTCTTGCTGATATACATCCTACTGAGCAGAAGAAATTGACCTGTTGTTCCCACCAAAAGAACCTGGAGGTGTGTGGCCCATGGCCCACCCTCCTTGATGAGTACTGTGCCTGTCACTTGCCCCACCACCCACTCTGATGCTCACATTCCAGTGGGTGCAGGCTTGGCTTGTGCTAAAAGTTTGTGCAGCAGCCCCTCCCCCGTACTCTAAATTCTTGAGTGGACTTTTGACTGATCCCCTGCCATGGCGCTGCCCCCCTCACTGTCTCCACCACCTCACATTGGCACCCCCATTGTCCCACTTGCTCAGGCCTGAAACCCGAGTCCTCTCCACTCCTTGCAATCCCTCATCCTCCCCTGGCCCAGTCGCTGCGAATCCCACGGGCGATGCCTCCATGATCCCTTCAGATCGCCTTTTCTCACCATCCCGCTCCTACGGCCTAGCCCCCCAGCACGTCCCACCTAATGGTGCCTTAACCATGCCCAACTACGGGCCTTTCTCTATGAGAGGCTTTAAGAAATTAAATCAGGCCAAGCACAGTAGCTCATGCCTGTAATCCCAACACTTTGGGAGGCCCAGGCAGGCAGATGGCCTGAGGTCAGGAGTTTGAGACCAGCCTGGTCAACATGGTGAAACCCCATCTCTACTAAAAATACAAAAATTAGTCGGGTGTGTTGTCACGTGTCTATAATCCCAGCTACTCCAGAGGTTGAGGCAGGAGGATCACTTGAACGTGAGAGGAGGAGGTTGCAGTGAGCGAGATCTCACCACTGCACTCCAGCCTGGGCGACAGAGTGAGACTGTGTCTCAAAAAAAAAAAAAAAAAAAAGACTGGGCGCTGTGGCTCATGCCTGTAATCCCAGCACTTTGGGAAGCTGATGAGGGTGAATCACCTGAGGTCAGGAGTTCGAGACCAGCTTGGCCAATATGGTGAAACCCCGTCCTCTACTAAAAATATAAAAATTAGCTGGGTGTCGTGGCACACACCTGTAATCCCTGCTACTTGGGAGAATCACTTGAACCCAGGAGGCGGAGGTTGCAGTGAGCCAAGATAGTGCCATTGCACTCCAGCCTGGGTGACAGAGTAAGACTCTGTCTCAAATAAATAAATAAATAAATAAATAAATAAATAAATAAATAAATAAGAAATAAATTAAATCAAAATAAGCCAGACACAAAAGGCCACAGATTGGATGATTTCATTTGCATGAAATGTCCAGGCCAGGCACAGTGGCTCATGCCTGTAATCCCAGCACTTTGGGAAGCTGAGGCAGGCGGATTGCTTGGGCACAGGAGCTCGAGACTAGCCTGGGCAACATGGCAAAGCCCTACTCTATCAAAAATACAAAAAAAATTAGCTGGGTATGGTGACCTGCACCTGTGGTCCCAGCTCCACCAGGAGGCATCTCTTGAGCCCAGGATGTTGAGGCTGCAGTCAGCCTTGATTGTGGCACTGCACACCAGCCTGGGTGACAAAGCAAAACCCTGTCTCAAAAAAAAAAAAATAAATAAAAATAAAAAACGGCCAGGCATGGTGGCTCACGCTTGTAATCCCAACACTTTGGGGGGCCGAGGCAGGTGGATCACTTAAGGCCAGGAGTTCGAGACCAACCTGGCCAACATGGTGAAACACGGTCTCTACTAAAAATACCAGTTAGCCAGATGTGGTAACGGGCACCTGTAATCCCAGCTACTTGGGAGGCTGAGGCACGAGAATCGCTTGAACCCAGGAGGCAGAGGTTGCAGTGAGCTGAGATCACGCCACTGCACTCCAGCCTGGTTGACAGAGCAAGACTCTGTCTCAAAAAAAAAAAAAAAAAAGAAAGAAACAACAAAGAAATGTCAGAAACAGACAAATTCACAGATGCAATGCAGGGGGAGGGGAAGTGGCCAGTGACTGCTTAATGTGTCTGGGGTTTCCTTTGGGGGTGGTTCTGGAGCTAGATAGAGGTGGCAGTTGCACGACATTGTGAAGGTACTCAGTGCCACTGAATGGTGCACTTTTAAGTAGTTACAATGGTAAATTTCATGTTATGTGTATTTTACCCCAATAAAAACAAGCAAAATTAAATCACACCATGTCTGATGAAAACCCTCACTGGCTCCTCAAAGACCCTTACAATAAACCCACCCTCCTGGGCACGGCCCACTGACCCCAGCACCATCCAGCTGGGCTTGGTCCTCATCTCCCTCCACTTGTCCTTTGTCCTTTGAATACTCTCCCACCCTGCCCCATCCCTCCTCTGCAGCTTTGCACTGGCTGTCCCTTCCCACAGATCCTCTGGGGCTGCCTCTCCCTCCCCAAGTCTCCTCCCCGTCCACACCTCCCTCCTGCCCTGCTTCCCATCCGTCTGCTTGTTGTAATTCAGAGCATCTGACTCTACTTGAAATGATTGTGTTTATTTATTAACTTTATTTGCCAATCACCTTTTTTGGGTTGCAAGGTGAGTCTAGGAGAGGCAGGGGCTTGGTTCACCATCTCTGCAGCTGAGTCCCGGGTGCCTGGAACCCAGGGGGCCTTTCCCTGCTGACCGACTTGAACCCACCCAGGCTGCTGCAACCCATGCAGCTTTCTGGCTGGCTCAGAATGCCTGGCCACCCCCAGTTCCCCCATAGATCTACCGAGGATTGACACCTGAGCATGGTGGCTCCCCAGACCCAGGGCCCTCCAGATCCTTTCTCCTGTCCAAAGCAGTTCCATCCAGCAGTCTTGATTTCTGCCTCACGGCTGCCGCCTCCTCTCTTCTTCTTCCTCCTCCTCCTCCTCCTCCTCCTTCTTGTTCTTCCCCTTCCCCTTCCCCTCCTCCTCTTCCTCCTCCTCCTCTTCCTCCTCCTCCTCTTCCTCCTCCTCCTCTTCCTCCTCCTCCTCCTTCTTCTTCTCCTTCCTTCCTCCCTCTTCTTCCTTCCTCTTCTTCCTTCCTCTTAAAGCACTGGGATTACAGGTGTGAGCCACCATACCCAGCCAATTTCTTCTTTTCGAACACATGCATTTGATGCTATACATTTCCCTATAAGCATGGCTTTTGCTGCATCTACAATTTTTGATAAGTTGTGTTTCCTTTCTTTTTTTTTTCTGAGACAGAGTCTTGCTCTATCGCCCAGGTTGGAGTGCAGTGGCGTGATCATGACTTACTGCAGCCTCAACCTCCTGGGAGCAGGTGATCTCACACCTCAGTCTCCTGAGTAGCTGGGACTATAAGCACACACCACCATGCCTGGTTAATTTTTGTAGGTTTTAGTAGTGACAGGGTTTTTGCCATGTTGGCCAGGCTGCTCTTGAACTCCTGAGTTTAAGCGATCTGCCCACCTCAGCCTCCCAAAGTGCTGGAATTACCAGTGTGAGCCACCCATGCCCGGCCTTTATTTTGATTTAGTTAAAAATATATTTATTTATTTATTTATTTATTTTGAGATGGAGTTTTGCTCTCTTTGCTCAGGCTGGAGTGCAATGGCGCAATCTCGGTTCACTGCAAACTCCGCCTCCCGTGTTCAAGTGATTCTTCTGTCTCAGCCTCCCCAATAGCCTGCCACCACGCCCGGCTAATTTTTGTATTTTTAGTAGATATAGGGTTTCATCATATTGGTCAGGCTGGTCTTGAACTCCTGACCTCACGTAATCCACCCGCCTTAGCCTCCCAAAGTGTTGGGATTACAGGCATGAGTCACCGTGCCCGGCCAAATATTTTAAAATTTATCTTGAGATTTCTTCTTTGATCCTTGTGTTATTTAGAAGTGTGTCATCTGATCTCCATATATTTGGGGATTTTCCAGTTATCTTTCTGCTATTGGTTTCTAGTTTAATTACATTGTGGTCTGAGAGCAGATATTGTATGATTTCTGTTCTTTTTTTTTTTCCTAGAGACGGAGTCTCTCTCTGTCGCCCAGGCTGGAGTGCAGTGGCGCGATCTCGGCTCACTGCAAGCTCCGCCTCCTGGGTTCACCCGCCGTTCTCCTGCCTCAGCCTCCCAAGTAGCTGTGACTACAGGCGCCCGCCACCACGCCTGGGTAATTTTTCGTATTTTTAGTAGAGACGGGATTTCACCATGTTAGCCAGGATGGTCTCCATCTCCTGACCTCGTGATCCACCCGCCTCTGCCTCCCAAAGTGCTGGGATTACAGGTGTGAGCCACTGCACCCGGCCGATTTCTATTCTTTTAAATTTGGTAAGGTATGTTTTATGGCCCAGAATGTGGTTTGTCTTGGTGAATGTCTCATGCAAACTTGAGAAGAATGGGTAACCTGCTGTTGTTGGATAAAGTAGCTTATATGTGTCCATTATATCCAGTTGATTGACGGTACTGTTGAGTTTAACAATATCCTTACTGCTTTTCTGTGGGATCTGTTCATTTCTGATAGAGGCGTGTTGAAGTCTCTAATACTATTGGTGGATTCATTTATTTTTCCTTGCAGTCTGTTAGTTTTTGCTTCACATATTTTGATGTTCTGTTGTTAGGCTCATACATGTTAAGGATTGTTATGTCTTGTTGGAGCACTGATGCCTTAATGATTATGTAATGCTCATCTTTATCCCTGAAAACTTTTCTTGCTCTGGAATCTGCTAAATTAATGTTTGAAATTAATATAGCTACATGTGCTTTTTTTGATAAGTATTAGCATGGCCTACATTTATTTATCCTTTTAACTTTAATCTATATGTGTCTTTCTATTTAAAGTGGGTTTTTTTTAGTGGGTTTTTTTTTTTTTTAATTGGGTCCTTTTTTTTTTTTTTTTTTTTTTTTTTTTTTTTATTTTTTTTTTTTTGAGACGGAGTTTTGCTCTTGTTGCCCAAGCTGGAGTGCAATGGTGCAATCTCGGCTCACCGCAACCTCTGCTTCCCAGGTTCAAGCGATTCTCCTGCCTCAGCCTCCCAAGTAGCTGGGATTACAGGCATGTGCCACTACGCCTGGCTAATTTTGTATTTTTAGTAGAGACAGGGCTTCTCCATGTTGATCAGGCTGGTCTTGAACTCCTGTCCTCAAGTGATCCTCCCATCCCAGCCTCCCAAAGTGCTGAGATTACAGGTGTGAGCCATCACACCTGGCTGGGTCTTGGTTTTTTAATCACTCTGAAGATCTCTGTCTTTTAATTGATGGATTTAGACCACTAATGTTCAAAGTGATTATTGAACTGGGCGGGGTGGCTGACGCCTGTAATCCCAACACTTCAGGAAGTCAAGGTGGGCGGTTCACTTGTGGTCAGGAGTTCGAGACCAGCCTGGCCAACATGGTAAAACCCCATCTCTATTAAAAATACAAAAGTTAGCCAGATGTGGTGGAGTGCGACTGTAATCCCAGTTACTCAGGACACTGAGGCAGGGGAATCGCTTGAACCTGGGAGGCAGAGGTTGCAGTGAGCCGCGATCATGCCTCTGCACTCCAGCCTGAGCAACAGAGCAAGACCCCGTCTCAAAAACAAAAAGCAAAAACAAAAGAAACCCCAAAGTGATTACTAATATACTTGGATTAATATTTAGCATCTTTGTTATTGCTTTCTATTTCTTGTCCGTGTGCTTTGTTCTTATTTTTGTCCCCCACTTTTTCTGCCTTTTGTGTTTTTAACTGAGCATTTTTTTGAGATGGAGTCTCACTCCATCACCCAGACTGGAATGCAGTGGTGTGATCTCGGCTCACTGCAACCTCAGCCTCCTGGGTTCAAGCGATTTTCCTGTCTCAGCCTCTTGAATAGCTGAGATTACAGGTGCATGCCACCATGCCTGGCTAATTTTTGTATTTTTAGTAGAGACGGGGTTTCACCATGTTGGTCAGGCTGGTGTCGAACTTCTGACCTTGTGATCTGCCCATCTTGGCCTCCCAAAGTGCTGGGACTACAGGTGTGAGCCACTGCACCTGGCCTTTAACTGAGAATTTCTATTATTCCATTTTCTCTCCTTTCTTAGCATATCAGTTGTATTTCTTCTTCTTGTTCTTTCTAAAATGAATAGACTTAGGGGTCTCACTATGTTGCCCAGGCTGGTCTCAAACTCCTGAGCTCAAACGATCCTCCTTTCCAAAGTGGTAGGTTTACAGGCATGAGCCACCACACCCAGCCAGTCGTATTTTTTTTTTAATGAATTTTTCAATGAATTCTCATTCATTGCTATTGAGAATGCAAGATGATACAGCCACTTCAGAAGACAATTTGACAGTTTCTTACAAAAGTAAACATAGTTTTACATACAATCCAGCAATTGTGTCCCTTGGTATTTACCCAAATGAGTTAAATACTTTTGTCCACAAGAAAACCTGCACACATATATTTATAGTAGCTTTATTCATAATTGCCAAAAGTTGGAAGCAACCAGGATGTCCTTCAGTAGGGGAATGGATAAATAAACTGTTGTACATCCAGGCAATGCAGTATTATTCAATGCTAAAAAGAAATGAGCTGGGCTGGGCACAGTGGCTTATGCCTGTAATCCCAGGACTTTGGGAGGCCGAGGCAGGTGGAACACCTGAGGTCAGGAGTTCGAGACCAGCCTGACCAACATAGAGAAATCCTGTCTCTACTAAAAATACAAAATAAGTTGGGTGTGATGGCGCATGCCTGTAATCCCAGCTGCTCAGGAGGCTGAGGCAGGAGAATCGCTTGAACCCAGGAGGCAGAGGTTGCAGTGAGCCAAGATCATGCCATTGCATTCCAGCCTGGGCAACAAGAGTGAAACTCCATCTCAAAAAAAAAAAAAAAAAAAAAAAGACGGTGGCTGATGCCTGTATCACGCCTGTAATCCCAGCACTTTGGGAGGCCGAGGCGGACGGATCACCTGAGGTCAGGAGTTCGAGACCAGCCTGACCAACATGGAGAAAACCCGTCTCTACTAAAAACGCAAAATTACCCGGGCATGGTGGCTCATGCCTGTAATCCCAGCTACTCGGGAGGCTGAGGCAGGAGAATCACTTGAACCCGGGAAGCAGAGGTTGCGGTGAACCACTGCACTCCAGCCTGCTGAGTGACAGAGCGAGACTCTGTCTCAAAAAAAAAAAAAAAAAAGAAAAGAAATGAGCTATCAAGCCATAACAAGATATAGAGGAACCTTAAACGCACATTACTAAATGAAAGAAGCCAGTCTGAAAAGGCTACATACTGTATGATTCCAACTATATGGCATACTGAAAAGGTAAAACTATGTAGACTGTAAAAGGATTGATGATAGCCAGGGGTTAGGGGAGAGGGAGGGATGAACAGGCAGAGCACAGGGGACTCTCAGGGCCATGAAACTACTCTGTATGATGTTACAGTGGTGGATGCATGTTATTATACATTTGTCCAAACCTATAGAATGTACAACACCAAGAGTGAACCCTAATGTAAAACTGTAGACTCTGGGAGATAACGATGTGTCAATGTAGCTTCATCAATTATAACAACTATACCATCTGGTGGAGTTTGCTGATAATGGGGGAGGATGTACCTGTGTGTTTGCGGGGGAGGAGGTGTATGGGAACTCTCTGTATTTTCCTCTCATTTTTGCTGTGAACCTACAACTGCTGTAAAAAAAAAAAAAAAGTCTTAACGGCCAAGAAACGCATGAAAAAATGCTCAACATCACTCATCATCTGGGAAATGCAAATTAAAACCACAACGAGAGACCACCTTACCTCAGCCAGAATGGTCATTATTAAGAAGTCAAAAACAATAGATGCTGGCGTGGATGTGGGGAAAAGGGAACGCTAATTCACTGCTGGTGGGAATGCAAATTAATATAACCTCTATGGAAACGAGTATGGAGAGTCCTTAAAGAACTAAAAGTAAGGCCAGGCGCGGTGGCTCACGCCTGTAATCCCAGCACTTTGGGAGGCCGAGGCAGGCAGATCACCTGAGGTCTTGAGTTTGAGACCAGCCTGACCACCATGGAGAAACCCCATCTCTACTAAAAATACAAAAAATTAGCCGGGCGTGGTGGCACATGCCTGTAATCCCAGCTACTTGGGAGGCTGAGGTAGGAGAATTACTTGAACGTGGGAAGCGGAGGTTGCAGTGAGCCGAGATCATGCCATGGCACTCCAGCCTGGGCAACAAGAGCGAAACTCCGTCTCAAAAAAAAAAAGAACTAAAAGTAGATCTACTATTCAATCCAGCAACCCCACTACTGGGTACCTACCCAAAGGAAAAGCAGTCATTATATCAAAAATATACCTGGGGCTGGGCATGGTGGCTCATGTTTGTAATCCCAACACTTTGGGAGGCTGAGGTGGGCACATCATTTGAGGTCAAGAGTTTGAGACCAGCTTGGACAACATGGTGAAACCCATCTCTACTAAATATACAAAATTTAGCCAGCGTGGTGGCATGTGCCTGTAGTCCCAGCTACTCCGGAGGCTGAGGCAGGAGAATTACTTTAACCTGGGAGGAGGAGGTTGCAGTGAGCCAAAATCACACCATTACATTCTAGCCTAGGTGACAGAGTGAGACCCTATCTCCAAAAAAATTAAAAAAAAAAAAAGACGACTGCACAGGTATGTTTATCTCAGCACAATTCACAATTGCAAAGATATGAAGCCAACCTAAGTGCTCATTGACCAATAAATGGAAAAAGAAAATGTGGTATATATACACCATGGAATACTACTCAGCCATAAAAAAGAATGAAATAATGTCTTTTACAGCAACTTGGATGGAGCTGGAGGCCATTATTCTAAGTGAAGTAACTCAGGAATGGAAAACCAAATAACATATGTTCTTGCTTATGAGTGGGAGCTAAGGTATAAATGTCCAAAGGCATGCGGAATGGTATAATGGCCTTTGGAGACTCAGAAGGTGGAATGGGGAGGAAGGTGAGGGATAAAAAAAAAAACTATGTATTGGGTACAGTGTACACTAATGCGGTGACAGGTGCACTAAAATCCCAGACTCTACCACTATACAATCCATCCATGTAACCAAGGTATTGAAATACAAATAAATAAATAAATAAATAAATAAATAAATAATATTTTTCTTTTCTTTTTTTTTTTTTTTTTTTGAGATGGAGTTCCACTGTCGTTGCCCAGGCTGGAGTGCAGTGGCGTGATCTCGGCTCACCGCAACCTCCGCCTCCCAGGTTCAAGCGGTTCTCCAGCCTCGGCCTCCTAAGTAGCTGGGATTACAGGCGCCTGCCACCATGCCCAGTTAATTTTTTGTATTTTTAGTAGAGATGGGGTTTCACCATGTTGGCCAGGCTGTTCTCAAACACCTGACCTCAGGTGGGCCGCCTGCCTCGGCCTCCAAAAGTGCTGGGATTACAGGCATGAGCCACCACGCCCGGCCTTTTTTCTTTTCGGAGACAGGGTCTCACTCTGTCACCCAGGCTGGAGTGTAGTGGCACGACTGTGGCTCACTGCAACCCCAAATTCCTGAGCTCAAGTGATCCTCCTGCTTCAGCCTCCCAAAGTGCTGGGATTAGATTACAGGTGTGAACCACCATGCTTGACCTTTTTTTCTTTTAATTTTTTTTTTAAAGTAACTATAAGCTGGGCACGGTGGATCATGCCTGTAATCCCAACACTCTGGGAGTCTGAGGCAGGTGGGTTGCTTGAGCCCAGGAGTTTGAGACCAGCCTGGGCACATGATGAAACCCTGTCTTTACAAAAAATGCAAAAATTCGCCAGGCATGGTGGTGTACACCTGTGATCCCAGCACTTGGGAGGCTGAAGTGGGAGGATCCCTTGCACCTGGGAGGCAGAGGTTGCAGTGAGCCCAAATTGCACTCCAGTCTGGGTGACAGAGCCAGGCCCTGTCTCAAGTAAAGAAATAAATAAAGTAACTATAGTTCTTTAAGATCATCAAATAGCTCACTGGAGAATCACATTGTTCCAAATGGCGTGTGTGTGTGTACATAATGTATAGACATGTATATAATATGCAATACATATAGTGGAATTGGGATCCAGATAAGGCTCAGCACTGTAATTGATTGATATTGATATTTCTCATTTAGTCTATAGGCTCCTGATTCCTTTCTCATTGATGCATTGCCATTTACTTGTTGAGGAAGCCAGCTGTTCTCCCTGGAGGGTCTCTAGCAGTCTGGATTTGTGCTGGTTGCACCTCTGTGGTGGTGTTTCATATGCTCCTCTGTCTCCTGTATTTTCTGCAATTTGCTGATTGGGTCTAGTTCTTACTCAGATTCAGGTTCCATTAGTTTTGATGTGAATAGCTCAGAGGCAATACTGTGTTTGTCCATTGGGAGGCTTTTCTGTCTGTGATGTTAGTAGCTGGATGCCTTAATTCAGCACGGTCTCCATCTCTGCCTGCTCCTGGTTTGTTACAGGCAGACCTAGGCTGCTTGCCTGTGAGACGTTTCTGGACCTCTACAGGGTGGGGGTGGTGTGCAGGTTCTCAAAGGCTGTGCTTGTTCTGCCCAATGTTAGGAGTTCGCAAGACTGATGAACGGGGCCACAGGAGGGCTCTGCAGCCAGGACTCTACCACCAAGAAGTCAGAGATGGGGGCTTCCCTCCCAGCCCTCAAGATGGGTGGTATGTTGACAGGTTAAGGTGAGAGACAGGGCACTCGGGGCAAGGGAAACAGCCCTCATTGGCTTTGCCTGTGGTCCTCAAGGGGACCCACTGGACTGCCTGGTGTGTATAGAACCTGTTCTCCTGCCCATTAACCCAGTGGCCTGTGCCGCTTGGAATCAGGCTGACTGGTGGGTGGTTTAGAGTAGTAGAGGGACCTGGCTTTGAGTCCCAGCTCTACCTTTTTTTTTTTTTTTGAGACGGAGTTTCACTCTTGTCGCCCAGACTGGAGTGTGATCTCAGCTCACTGCAACCTCAGTCTCTTGGGTTCAAGCAATTCTCCCACCTCAGCCTCCTGAGTAGCTGGGATTACAGGCATGTGCCACCAAGCCTGGCTAATTTTTGTATTATTAGTAGAGATGGGGTTTCACCATGTTGGCCAGGCTGGTCTCAAACTTCTGACCTCAGGTGATCCACCTGCCTTGGCCTCCCAAGGTGCTGAGATTACAGGAGTGAGCCACCGCGCCCGGCTAGCTCTAACTTTTACTGGTTTTGTGACCTTGGGCAAATGCATAGTTATCTGCAATTTTTCATTCCCTCATCTGTAAAATGGGTATCATATTTGCACACATACATCCAGGGCTTATTTCGTGCCAGATCTGGTTTTAAGTACTTTACATATATGACTCCTATTGAGTTTTCCCAGTGAGCCTATGAAGTAGCTACTACTATCTTACCCATTTTATAGATGAGGAAACCGAGGCCTAAACACATTACACCTAGGGAATGACTAAACTGAGAAACAAACCCTATCTGACCAGAGCTCACGTTCTGGATGCTACTCTAGGCACCACCCCTCTGAGCCTGTTTCACTCTCTGCAGAATGAGAGTGGTAACAGTACTTACCTCCTCTGGCTGACTCGAGGGACTCGTAATACAATGCCTGCCAGGCACTCCATTCAGTACCTGCCACACAGTAGGCACTTGGCACATGTTGGCTACTATTACCCCGTTCCCAGGCCCCAGGCTTATCCTTTGTTCCCATGTTTGGCTAAACGTCATCTGCCTGGGGCACGTCCTTCTTCCTCTGGCTATTTTTAATTCCATTTCCTTGGAATTCTGGATTCTATATGTGAGTATCAGTGGTTATTTTCAGATCATGTGGGAAGGCCAGGGGTTTAGGGAGATGTGGCAGCTTCTCAGATGAGAGCGACTAGGAATACTGTGTTTATTCTGCAGAACACACTGACCCTGTGCCTCTGCTGGGAGAGTGGCTCACTTTCCATCTCCCGGGGACAGAGTCCGGCTTCATCAGAGTGGCTGGGATGGTGTCTACTGGGAAAGGGCATGGGGACAGGGTGTGGTGAGTACCCTGAAGGCTTCCCGAGAAGCACCAGGACAGGGCAGCAGGCAAGGTGGGAGGGTGGGCAACAGACCCTTGGATCCTCTGCTGTTTTATCCTCACATACTCTCAGGTATGGGGAAAACCAGGTGTGGTAGCCTTGAGAAGACAGGCCTGGGCCCTCTTGGCCCTAGGAGAAAGGACTTTTGGCAGAAGCCCCAGATACAGGACTGGAAATCAAGGCAGACACTATTGGTTGCTTTCCTAATACCTATTCCCTTTGTGCTTAAAAAAAAAAAAAAGATTCATTTGTGAATCAGTGTTCTAAGCCAATCATGACTGTTTTAACCTCCCAGCCTCTTGTACTAGCCATTTGACCCAATTCAGGCCACTCTTAAAGTGGAAGTCTGATGGGGGGATTTCTGGAAAAGCTTTTGCTGCCCTGATGAAGAGACAGATACAGTTAGCATGGCCCTAGACATTTCTCTCACCTTGGCTTGCCTCAACCCCCAGTGTGATGATTAGAGCTATGGCAGCCATCTTGTGCCTATGAGGCCGAAGCATGAGAAGAAAAAGGTCAACATAGGGATGGCAAAGTCAAGTTCCCTCATGCTAGCAACTGCCTGCTTCTAGCTTGTGTTCCATGAAAAACAAAAAAACAAAAAAACACACACACAACAAAACACCTGTTTGTTTAAGTCTCAGTTGATCTGATTTTCTGGGGTTTTTTTTGTTTTTTTTTTTTTTTGCAAGTGAATGTATTCGTAATCAACACAAACAAAGGAAGACAGGGCGAGGTGGCTCATGCCTGTAATTCCACCACTTTGGGAGGTCAGATCACTTGAGCTCAGGTGGTCAGATCACTTGAGCTCAGGAGTTCGAGACCAGCCTGGGCGTCATAGCGAGACCCCCATCTCTATAAAAAAAATAAGAATATTAGCTGGGCATGGTGGTGCATGCCTATAGTCCCAGATGAGTTGGGAGAAGTGCTTGAGCCTAGGAGGTGGAGGCTACAGTGAGCTGTGACTGCACCACTGTATTCCAGCCTGGGCAACAGAGTGAGGCCCAGGTCTCAAAAAAAAAACCAAACCAAAAACCATAAAGGCAGAATGATCTGGCCAATCACGGACATCACATGCTCAAAGATTTCCACAAACAGTTCCTCAAGATTGCTGCCTACCCAGCCCACTGCTGGGCCTTTGTGACATCCGCAAATCAGGCCCAGGCCCTCCCCTCAAGGGGCTCAGAGTCCATCAAGAAAAAGAACACAAATTTTGTAACTGGTACAAACTATCACACAATTCTCAGGGTAGAAGAAATCCTTTTATTTTTAAGGATCAAATTAAGTCCTACTCAAGGCCCCACTTGCCAAGGTTGGCAAAAACTACAAGAGTCTAATGGAGAATGGGATGGGCAAGGAGGGTGGAATAATTCAGGATCAGCCCTGGATCTTAGGACTTAAACAGCCCTGAAAAACTGAAGGGGAATTTTGTCTTTCACCTTGGACATTCCTACTGACCCACCAGTATTAGTTAAATAAAATTAGTTGCTGTAACAAGTAAAGCTCGAAGGCCCAGGGCTCTGCATGATGAAGATCTATTTCATGTCTATTTCATGTCACCGTCCAACCAGACGGGATGGCAGGCCGGGGAGGCTGCGTAGTCACTCAAGCACCCAGGCTCCTTCCGTCTGTGGCTCTGCTGCCCTGTAGGCCTTCAGCGTCCTCTGGCTCAGCTAGGATACTACTGGGAAAGAGAGAGCCCGGGTGGTGCGATAATTCCATGGCGAGGCCTGGAGTGGTGACATTACTTCCTATCACACTCCATTGGCTGGAACCTGTCATGTGGCCACACCTACCTGCAAGGGGCCCTGGGAAATGGAGTCTCCGCATGTGCCCAGGAAGAAGCCAAAACATGGATATCCTGGGCACCACTTGACCCTTCAAAGGTGGAAGGCAGCGAGGTGCCCACTTACCCTCCTGGAAGGCACCACCATCTCCCAGCTTGGCTTCAAGGGAGGGCAGGTCTCCTCCCCTTGAGGAGCTCACAGGCCCCATGATCCATCCAGGGATTCAGCCAGACCAAGGGCTCCCTTCTTCATCTCTGCAAGCCCCTGCCTACAGCTCCTCCTCTTAGCCCAGCTGGCCAATGTCCTCCATGCACCTGCACCTTCCCGGCATAAAAACCTGAGCATGGGCCATCTCCAGAGCCCACCTAGGCCTGGGAATGCCCTCTAATGCCGAAACACACACACAACTGTATTTCCACCTATAATTTGGACAGTTTCTCAACCTTGGCACTGTTCTATTTTGGGTTGGATAATTGTTGGTTGTGAGGGCTGTCCTGCACATTGTAGACTTTTTTTTTTTTTTGAGATGGAGTCTTGCTCTGTCACCCAGGCTGGAGTACAGTGGTGCGATCTCGGTTCACTGCAGGCTCTGCCCCCGGGGTTCATGCCATTCTCCTGCCTCAGCCTCCCATCTAGCTGGGACTACAGGCACCCGCCACCTCGCCCAGCTAATTTTTTGTATGTTTAGTAGAGACGGAGTTTCACCGTGTTAGCCAGGATGGTCTTGATCTCCTGACCTCATGATCCGCCCGCCTCGGCCTCCCAAAGTGCTGGGATTACAGGCGTGAGCCACCGCGCCCAGCCCCTGCACATTGTAGACTTTTAGCAGCTTCCTTGGCCTCTACCCACTAGATGTCCATAGCACCCCCACCCCCACCCAGCTGTGACAATCAAAAGTGTGTCCAGACTTTGACCAATGTCCCTAGGGTGTGTTTGTGTGCCAAAATCAGCCCCATGCAGTGGCTCACACCTGTAATCCCAGCACTTTGGGAGGCTGAGGTGGGCAGATCAGGGGGTCAGGAGTTTGAGACCAGCCTGGTCAACATGGTGAAACCCCATCTCTACTAAAGATACAAAAAATTAGCTGGGCGTGGTGGTGCGCACCTGTAATCCCAGCTACTTGGGAGGCTAAAGCAGGAGAATTGCTTAAACCCAGGAGGTGGAGGTTGCAGTGAACCGAAATTGCGCTACTGCACTCCAGCCTGGGAGACAGGGTGAGACTCCATCTCAAAAGAAAAAAAAAAATCAGCCCTGCTTGAGAACCAGAGTTAGCACATGCCAGAGGTTTAGATGGGAAAAATTGCTTTCTCCTTGGTGGAGGTGGGAGGTGCAGGGAGTTGGGGGAGAGGCACTTGTGGTTCCCTGATGTGTCTGTACCAGCAGAAAGTAAAACCAACATGGTATTTCATTTTCCATAAAGGTCATCATAGTTAAAACAATAACTGAATGAGCTGGGTGTGGTGGCTCACACCTGCAATCCTAGCACTTTGGGAGGCCGAGGCAGATGGATCACTTGAGGTCAGGAGTTTGAGACCAGCCTGGCCAATATGGTGAAACCCCATCTCTACTAAAAATACAAAAATTAGCCAGGTGTGGTGGTGCATGCCTGTAATCCCAGCTATTTGGGAGGCTGAGGCAGGTGAATCACTTGAACCCAGGAGACAGAGGTTGCAGTGAGCCAGGATCGCGCCATTGCACTCCAGCCTGAGTGACAGAGCAAGACTCTATCTCAAACAAACAAACAAAACCAAAAAAACAGTAACTGGATGAGATCAACATTGTAATGAGGTCTCTGCTAGGCTGTGGGGGCTCAAAGGCAGGACTGACAGAATCAACTCGGCACTGGGGGGAGGCATTGTGGAGGACAAGACAGTTCAACCAGGTTGTGAAGGCTCAAAAGAGTTTGCAAAAAGGGCGACAGGGGAAGAGTTTTCAGTGCGTTTGCAAAGTTCCCCAGATATGAAAGAGCAATGGTGCATTCTGGGAACTGGAGATAATTTAAATGGCTGGAGTTGGGGTGGGTACTGGGTGACCACCTTCTCCTGGATTTGGTCCCCTCCTCTCTGTTTCCGTTGTCCCCACAGGCCCCTACTGTGCCACTGGTCACCTGCTTGGCTTGTCTCACACATGGTAGATGCTCAGTAGATGCTTGCCAGTCTCTCACACATAGTAGATGCTCAGAAAATTGAATGAATGAGCGAATCAATAAAGGAAAGAACTGATTCATGGAAGGGTTTCACACACCAGCCTGGGAAGATGGGATTTTGGTCTGGGCAGTAGGGAGTCATTGCAAGGTTTTGAGCAAGGGAGTCACCTGCTCCTGGGTGGAGGGTGCTTTGGAAAGGATGGAAGCTTGGGAAAGCCAGCTGTCTCGATTGTCCAGGTGCCAGCTGATGAAGCCTGAGCAGTGCTATTTCAGAGGAACAATTATGGGAGTCGATGACTGATTAGTCATGACAGGGAGCAAGAGGGAGGGGTCTGAGTGGCGCCTAGATGTCTGGTTAGGGTGACTGGGACCTAGGGTGGGGGAGGGCTGGGGTCAAGAAATAGGGAGTGGAGGGGAAGGAGTAGGAGGAGATGGGGTGAGGTGCCTGTAAGACCTCCTCGGAGGAGTCCAGCGGGTGGATAGAGTTCAGAGTCTGAAGGAGAAGTCTGACTAGGAAGTGGAAAAGTAGAAGTCATTTATGTGTACTGACTGGAAGAAAAAGCACGTAGTTCCATTTCCAAGGAACTGGCTTTAGCTATTCCCGCATACATACAAGGCAACAGCAGCAGCACAGATGTTTGGAGCGAGAGCAGATCTTTCCTAGAAAAACACTTTAAAGAGCCCTTGATTCCATAAAGGAAAGGCCTTGGGGTTGCCTGGAAGCGACTTCCTAGGGAGATGGAATGACGTTTTCCCTAGAGACGGAGTGGAGTGGGACTATGGGATGAAAGGCTGGAAGGACTCGCAGTGGGGTTGCCTCTGGGACGCAAAGACTGGGTCTCCCCCAGAGACAGGAGACAACCTTGAGAAGCTGTGATTTCCAGCATTCCATTTTAAACCCCTCCTGATGTGTAGTCCCGCTTTATCTTGGAATTCAGTAATGAAAAGGCAAATGACCCAATTAAAAATGGCAAAGCATCTGAGCAGACGTTTCTCCAAAGAAGATATACAGATGGCCAATAGCACGGGGAAAAACTCTCAACATCATTAGCCATAAAGGAAATGCAAATCAAACCACCATAAGACTTCCCATCTTTGAGGATTGCTATAATCAAAGAGCCAAAGCCAAAACCAAACAAACAAAAACAAGGGCAGGATGTGGAGCAACTGGAACCCTCGTGCATTGCTGGTGGGAATGTTAAGTGGTGTAGCCACTTTGGAAACAGTCTGAAAGTTCCTCAGAAGGTTAAGCACAGAGTAACCATGTGACTCAGAAATGTCACTCCTAGAGAATGCCCAAGAGAAATGAAAACACATGTCTATGAAAAGCTTGTACATGAAATGTTCACAGCAGCATTATTCACAATAGCATGAAAGTGGAAACAACCCACATGTCCATCAGCTGATGAACGGATAAACAAAATGTGGTGTGTACCTACAGTGGAATGTTAGTGGATCTTAAAAAGGAATGAAGGGCCGGGCGCAGTGGCTCACACCTATAATCCCAGCACTTTGGGAGGCCGAGGTGGGTGGATCACCTGAGGTCAGGAGTTCGTGACCAGCCTGTCCAACATGGCGAAACACAACTGTCCTCACACTAAAACACAGCCACACCCATTTACATACACACTGAAAAACAGACACACATACTCACACAGATGCTGAAACACACTCATGCTGAAACAGACATACACGCTGCAGTAGACACACAGATCCATACAGCAACATACACAATAAAGCAGACAGACAGACATACACACAGACACTGAAAGACACACAGACGCAAACATGCTCACACTCTCACACTAGGGGGTGGGCCCTGTTGCCAGGCTCCGGCTTGTTGCTAAAAGTGTTGGTTACGTAATAAATCCTGGGCTGAAGGAGGGTGAACCTGTCAGGAGAGGCAAGGCTGGCTTTGGGTTTCCTGTGGACTTTGGGTCGCTTTGACCCATCCGGGCCTCCCTATGAGGCACTTGGCCATCTGGTGCCAAGCAGTCGATTCTAGATGCTTGTTGAGGTTGAGGGTGAGTGGGCCCTGGCGAGTGTGAGTCAGGGGCAGGGAGCACCTCTGGGACCAGGGCAAGGTGCTCTGGGGCCACCTCCGTGAAGGGCTGAGTCCCCTCCCATTCATTAACTCCAGACTGTCAGAATCCTTGAGGGTAGAGGTGAGGGCTCCCTACTGGATGCCAAGGGGCACAGTTAACAATAATAGTAATAGTGGTGCTGATGGTAGCGATGAACAACTAACATTTACTAAATACTTTCTATATACCAGGTACTATACTAAAAGCATGATAACCTTCAATCCTCATAACAGGCAGGTCAGTACTATTACTGTACCATTATACAGATGGGGAAACAAACATCTACTGAGGCAAAACCACCTGCCCAAGCTCTGGTAGTTAGTAAATGGTCAAGCTGGTCCTGGGAGCCAGGATGGTTGTATCAGTCAGCTATTGCTGCAGTAATGCTGCATAACAAACCATCACAAATGCAGTGGCTTATGGCAATAAATATGTAAGCTCATGCACATGAGTCTGCAGGTTGAGTGTGGATTGACTGATCTAATCCAGCCGGGCTGGGTTGAGCAGCTGGTTCAGTCCACAGTCCAGTGAGCCCAGGCAGGGCTTGGGTGTCCCCTACATGTGCTTGTTTTGGGCCCCAGGCTAAAGGGGCAGCAGTCACCCAGGGTATATGCTTCTCATGGTATGTCACTGGAGCACAAGAAGCCAAAGCAAATTGCACAAGCACATTCACGTCCTGTCCATTCTCATTCCGTGAGCCGAGGCAAGCCACGTGGTCCTACCTAATGTCAATGGCATAGGGCAACATGCTCCACCCGTGGTGACAGGGGAAGGGGGGACATTATTAAGCTCTCACTCAGGCTTAACTCAGGAACCTGGGCTCACAACCCACATGTGGCATCACCTCCATGAGTGCACAGGTGAATGGGATGGGCCACAGAGTTGGGCTGACTGGGACCAGTGTCCTGGCTCCAACCCTACCTGGCTGCTGCTGAACCTTTCTGGGCCTCTCATCTGTAATATGGATTTTTACGAAGTAGAAATGGGGTAATGTTTGGCACAAGGCCAGCACACAAGATGTCTTCCATACACAGTAGCGGAGATTAGTAGTTATCACCTAGCTGTTCTCAGCTGGGGTCCACAACACCCTCCTTGGAGTCTTGTGGAAATGGTTGTGGGGTGTTTTGGGTTGGGGGTGAGGGTCAAGGATGCTTAACATCCTGCACTTTGCGAGACCACTCGCACACAAAGAACTGTCCCATTCAGATGCCACCTGCCCTCATCAAGACACTTGAACAGCATCTAAGCCAGTTACTTCTTGTTACAGATGAAGAGGCAGGGACTGGAGAGGTGTAGCTGGGAGCATATCTGCAGCAGCTCTGAGCTCCCCAGCCCTCCCCTAGAGGCTCCTTTTGGCTTATCCCCTTGGGTCTGACGCGAATTCAGGGAGTCTGTTGCAGCTGGGCTGTTGACTCATTCATAGGTGATTTTACCATTCAATCTCAGAGCACACAGAGCCTCTCTCCTGCCTGGCGTCAGGAGGGAGGCAAGGATGTCAGCATTAACAAGGACGCATCGACCAAGCAGCCAGGGCTGGGATGACAGCTTGCCCCTCCGTCAGTCTCGGACGCTCGCTGAGACCCAGCTGCATCTGAGCTGCCCTCCTGAGAGGGGCTTTAAACGCCTCACGAGTCTGACAAATCAATAAGAACATCACATCAGCAGTGGTCATTCAGAGCAAAGAAAATAGCAAAACCTCACATGCCTTTGCAGAGGAGACGCCTGCTGTTCACCAGCGATCACAGCTCCCCGTGACATGGCACCACAGGCACCAGGGACAGAGCAGCACGCAGGTGACATTCTTGCAGAACCTACAGTGAGTCAGGAGGTGGCCTTAGACAAACCTACCTGAGGGGCCGTCTACAAAATACCCTGCTCGTGCTCTCCAAAAATGTCAATGTCTCTCCTGAAGAACAAAGACAGACCAAGGAGTGCTCCAGATCACAGCCTGCTAAAGACAACACATGATCCTGGATCTGAGGAGAAAATGCACGGTAAAGGATATTATCAGATCAATCAGAGAAATTTGAATATGGACTGTGCATTAGCTAACACCATTGTATCAATGGTAAACTTCCTGATTTTGATCACAGTACTGTGGTTTCATAGGAGAATGTCTTTGTTCTTTGGAGATTTAGGGGCGAAGAGTCTGCAACTTACCCTCAAATAGTTCATTAAAAAAAAAATCACTGTATAGAAACCGATAAAGCAAAGGCCAGAAAATGTTGAAAACAAAGCTAGGTGATGCATATAGGATGTTTAATGTATAATTCTTGCAATTTTTTGTTGGGTTGGAAAATTTTCAAGGTAAAAACTTTTTTTATCCCCCCTGAGACGGAGTCTTGCTCTGTGCCCCAAGCTGGAGTGCAGTGGTGTGATCTCAGCTCACTGCAACCTCTGCCTCCCAGGTTCAAGCAATTCTCCTGCCTCAGCATCCAAAGTAGCTGGGATTACAGGCATCCACTACCATACCTGGCTAATTTTTGTATTTTTATTTTTTTAATTTTATTTATTTATTTATTATTATTTTTGAGACAAAGTCTCACTCTGTTGCCAGGCTGGAGTGCCGTGGCAGGATCTCGGCTCACTGCAACCTCCAAATCCCTGGTTCAAGCGATTCTCCTGCCTCAGCCTCCCAAGTAGCTGGGATTACAGGCATCCACCACCACGCCTAGCTAATTTTTGTATTTTTAGTAGAGACGGGGTTTCACCATGTTGGCCAGGATGGTCTCAATCTCGACCTCATGATCCGCCTGCCTTGGCCTCCCAAAGTGCTGGGATTACAGGCGTGAGCCACCATGCCCAGCCCTAATTTTTGTATTTTTAGTACAGACAGGGTTTCACCATGTTGGCCAGGCTGGTCTCAAGCTCCTGACCTCAGGTGATCCACCTGCCTCAGCCTCCCAAAGTGTTGGGATTACAGCCCTGAGCCACGGCACCCGGCAAGGTAAAAACTTTTAAGTATCACTTTAACATTACAACAGTCCAATTCATTTAAATTAATAAATTCAAGAGAGTGCAAAGACTAAGATCCATGGGTGTTTTTTTGTTGTTGCTTGTTTGTTTGTTTTTTGAGATGGAGTCTCGCTCTGTCACCCAGGCAGGAGTGCAGTGGCGTGATCTCAGCTCACTGCAAGCTCTGCCTCCTGGGTTCACACCATTCTCCTGCCTCAGCCTCCCGAGTAGCTGGGACTACACGTGCCTGCCATCACACCCGGCTAAGTGTTTGTATTTTTTAGTAGAGACGGGATTTCATCGTGTTAGCCAGGATGGTCTCGATCTCCTGACCTCGTGATCTGCCCGCCTTGGCCTCCCAAAGTGCTGGGATTACAGGCGTGAGCCACCGAGCCCAGCCCTTAAGATCCATGGGTGTTTTTGAAAAAAAGGCACAAAGAGAAGTTGTGTTGGTAAGTAGTGCAAATAAAACACTATTCTAATTTAAATGAAAAGCACATGCGAAAACATCACTAATAATGTGGGAAAGGCAAATAACATTTTTCAACTAATTTTTCAACTTTGAAGTAACAAACATTTTTGGACTAATAATACTCTGTGCTGGTGAGTATGCAGGGAAATGGGAACTGTACTATTCTGCAGGCACTGAGCTTTAGAAAGCAGCTTGGCTGTGTCTTCTGTGCTTCCAGGGTCAACCCTGAGGGAATAATCCTAAACAAGACTCCAACGTTAAGCAGATCCATGTGCCACTGGAGGGAAAGAGTTTTTGGTGAGGCCCTGATTAGCTCTAATCAGGGCTGCCTTCAAGTCTTTTTTTTTTTAGACGGAATTTCACTCTTGTTGCCCAGGCTGGAGTGCAATGGCGCGATCTCTGCTCACCGCAACCTCTGCCTCCTGGGTTCAAGCAATACTCCTGCCTCAGCCTCCCAGGCGTGCGCCATCACGCCTGGCTAATTTTGTATTTTTAGTAGAGACAGGGTTTCTCCATGTTAGTCAGGCTGGTCTCGAACTCCCGACTTCAGTGATCTGCCCGCCTCGGCCTCTCAAAATGCTGGGATTGACAGGCATGAGCCACTGCACCCGGCCTCGGGTCTTTTTTGTTGTTGTTTTGTTTTGTTTTGTTTTTGAGACGGAGTCTCACTCTGTCACCCAGCCTGGAGTGCAGTGGTATGATCTCGGCTGACTGCAACCTCCGCCTCCCGGGTTCAAGCGATTCTCCTGCCTTAGTCTCTCGAGTAGCTGGTGGGGGCCACCACGCCGGGCTAATTTTTGTATTTTTAGTTGAGCTAGGGTTTCACCATGTTGGCCATGTTGGTCTCGATCTTCTGACCTCAGGTGATCGGCCGACCTCAGCTTCCCAAAGTGCAGGGATTACGGGCATGAGCCACCGCGCCCGGCCTGCCTTCAAGTCTTGAATGCTGCTCTTTCCCCCCTTCCTGTGCACACCCCTGTGGAGCAGTTTTCCACTCTGTGATAATGGCCCGCTTATGCCCTAGCCGCTTCTGAGCCGCCGCGGCAGGGACTGCTTGTTATTGTTTATTCGCACAGCGCTCTGTCTGTCCCAGTAGCACTAAGTTGGCACTCAATGCTTCATGCCTCCTCCTGACCCCAGCCCTCTATCTGTGAGATTAAATTGGAAATGCTATCTTCTCATACAGTCTGGTCACCTGCCCCTCTCCTGGCCACTGTTGCTTGAGTAGAGTTGGTCACCTGACCCACCCTGAGCCAGTGATAGCACCCCAAGCCCTCAGCCCCCATTGCTGGTCCATGGACGACACTTGACCCAGGCTGGACCTTGTTTCTGGGGTTGAAAAAAATGTATTGTCTGGCCCGTCGTGTTGGCTCACACTTATAATCCCAACACTGTGGGAGGCTGAGGAGTATGGATTGCTTGTGTCCAGGAGTTCAAGACCAACCTGGATAACATGGTAAAACTCCATCTCTACAAAAAATACCAAAAAATTTAGCCAGGCATTGTGGCAAGTGCCTGTAGTCCCAGCTACTTGGGAGGCTGAGGTGGGAGGATCAATTGAACCCGGGAGGTCAAGGCTGCAGTGATCCATGATTGTGCCACTGCACCCCAGCCTGGGCGACAGACACTCTGTCTCAAAAAAAAGAAAAAGTATTGTCTAGTTTGCAAATATTGGAAGATTTTTTTTTAAGTTATCATCTTGTTTTCCAGTTTAATCCCACTATGTTTAAGAGCATAAACTATGATTTCAATCATTTGAAATCTGTTGAGTTTGGCTTTATGCCCCAGCATAGGGTCTGTTTTGGCCAATGTTAAGTGAGAACTGGGGAAGAAGGTACATTCTACATTTGCTAGGAGGAGATATCTATGAATGTCAATCATGTTCAAATCTATAGTCTTACCAATTTTTTTCCTGCCTTTTCTCTCAGTTATCAAGGGAAATATTTTAAACTCCACAAGATTATTTTATTTTTACAAGCACCTAACAGTTATTTAGATTTACCTACACGTATGTGTCTTTTTCATTCCTTCCTATGTTCCTGGGCTTCCAACTGGGATCATTTTCCTGCTGCCTGCAGAACCCGCCCATGGTATTTCTTTTCAGGTTGGGCCTGCTGGTGATCAATTCTCTCAGCCTTTGTCTGAAAATAGCTTTACTTTGCCTCCGCTTTTTTTTTTTTTTTTGAGACAGTCTTGCTCTGTTACCCAGGCTGTAGTGTAGTGGCGTGATCTTGGCCCACTGCGATCTCTGCCTCCTGGGTTCAAGTGATTCTCCTGCCTCAGCCTCCCAAGTAGCTGGGATTACAGGCATGCACCATCACACTCCACTAATTTTTGTATTTTTAGTAGAGATGGGGTTTCTCCATGTTGGCCAGGCTAGTCTCGGACTCCTGACCTCAGGTTATCCACCTGCCTCAGCCTCCCAAAGTGCTAGGATTACAGGCATAAGCCACCATGCCCAACCTTTTTGCCTCCTTTTTTTTTTTTGAGGCGGAGTCTTGATCTGTCACCAGGCTGGAGTGCAGTGGCGCAATCTCGGCTGCAACCTCCGCCTCCCAGGCTCAAGCGATTCTCCTGCCTCAGCCTCCCAAGTAGCTGAGACTACACGTGCGTGCCACCATGCCCAGCTAACTTTTTTGTATTTTTAGTAGAGAAGAGGTTTCACCATGTTGGCCAGGATGGTCTCCATCTCCTGACCTTGTGATTCGCCCACCTCGGCCTCCCAAAGTGCTGGGATTACAGGCGAGCCACCGCACCCGGCCACCTCCATTTTTGAAGGATATTTTCATGGGACTTAAATTCAATTCTGACCTCCCTCATTCAGCAAATATTCACCCAGTGCCATCTGGGTGCCAGGTGCGTACTGGCTGCTGGCAGGAGATGTGGAGGTGGGCAGGGCAGACGATGAGGGGACCGTTCTTGATCTCCAAGAAGAGAAGGGAAGAGTGTGCCTGGCAGAGTGAACAGGAGGTGCAAAGGCCCTGTGGCTGGAAGGAACCTCAAAGAGACCAGTGTAGCTGGAGTACAGAGGGCAAGAAGGGCTGGGAAGGTGGGCTGGGCCCAGACCATCCAGGACCTCAGGGCCATGGTAAGGAAGAATGTTTTGCCTTCATCAGACCACAGGTTTCAACTCCAACATTTACTCAGCTGTATGACTGTGGGCCAGTCCCTTCCACATGAGTCAATTACCTCATCTGGAAAGTCAGAATAACATTCCCTACCTCACAGGGCTGTTGTGAGGCTTCAAGAAAATGTGTTCAAGTGCTGGGCTTAGGGCCTGCAGCCAGCAACAGCTCAGACAAATTAGCTATTGTTCCCATGGTTAGGTTTTTTTTTGTTTTTTTGTTTGTTTTGTTTTGTTTTTCGAGACAGGGTCTCACTCTGCTGCCCAGGCTGCAGTGTAGTAAGCCATCATGGCTCACTGCTGCCTCAACTTCCTGGGCTCAAGTGATCCTCCCACCTCAGCCTCTTGAGTAGCTGGGACTACAGGTGCACGACAGCACGCCTGGCTAATTTTCTTTTTTTTTTTTTTCGTAGAGACAGGACTTCACCATGTTTCCCAGGCTGGTCTTTAACTCCTGAGCTCAAGAATCCACCCATCTTGGCCTCCCAAAATGTTGGGATTATAGGCGTGAGCCACCACGCCCAGCCAGGAACTTTAATCTTTTTTTTTTTTTTTTTTTTTTTTGAGATGGAGTTTCACTTTTATTGCTCAGGCTGGAGTGCAGTGCAATGGCACCGTCTCGGCTCACTGCAACCTTTGCCTCCCGGGTTCAAGTGATTCTCCCGCCTCAGCCTCCCTTAGTAGCTGGGATTACAGGTGCCTGCCATCAAATCTGGCTAATTTTGTATTTTTAGTAGAGACGGAGTTTCACCATGTTGGCCAGGCTGGTCTCGAACTCCTGACCTTAGGTGATCCACCCGCCTTGGCCTCCCAAAGTGCTGGGATTACAGGCGTGACCCATCGCAACCGGCCGAACTTCAATCTTAATAGGTGGGTTTGGTCTCTTATTTAGAAAGCCCAGAAAAGTGGCTTTCCCAAGATCACCCAACTCAGAGTGGCAAAGCTACAGTATTCATTCACTCATTGTATATTCAGTGTCTGCTTTGTGCCAGAGCTAGGTGCCCAGGAGAGGGCTGCGTACAAACAGATAGAAATCCCTGCCCTCAGGACCGGGCGTGGTGGCTCATGCCTGTAATCCCAGCACTTTGGGAGGCCAAGGTAGGTGGATCACCTGAGGTCAGGAGTTCGAGACCAGCCTGGCCAACATGGCGAAACCTCATCTCTACTAAAAGTACAAAAAAAATAGCAGGGCGTGGTGGTGTGCACCTGTAATCCCAGCTACTCAGGAGGCTGAGGCAGGAGAATCACTTGAACCCAGGGTTGGGGGGAGGTTGCAGTGAGCTGAAATCGTGCCACTGCGTTCCAGCCTGGGTGACAGAGTGAGATTCCATCTCAAAAAAAAAAGACATCTCTGCCCTTAGCGGGCATGGTGGCATGAACTTGTAGTCTCAGCTATTCTGGAGACTGAGTCAGGAGGATCACTTGGGCCCAGGAGTTTAAACCCAGGGGTCTCTTAAAAAAAAAAAAGGGGGTGGTGGCTCACACCTGTAATCCCAGCACTTTGGGAGGCTGAGGCAGGTGGACCACCTGAGGTCAGGAGTTCGAGACCAGCCTGGCCAATATAGTGAAACCCTGTCTCTACTAAAAAATAGAAAAATTAGCTGGGTGTGGTGGTGCACACCTGTAGTCCCAGCTACTCCAGAGGCTGAGGCAGGACGATTGCTGGAACCCGGGAGGCAGAGGTTGCAGTGAGCCGAGATTGCGTCACCGCACTCTAGCCTGGGCGACAGAGCAAGACTCCCTCTCAAAAAATCAAGGCTCCCTCTCAAAAAAACAAGACTCCCTCTCAAACAAACAAAAAAATCTCTGCCCTGGTGAAGTTCCCCTTATAGGGGATAGGAGATGGAGAGGGAATGACACTATACAAAATAAGTAAGTGCACTAAATACATTTGTTAAATGATATGGCCCATGGAGAGAAATAAAGTTGGGAGCGGCTCATGGTGAGCGTAGGGAGGTCAGCATGTTCAACAGGGTGGAGAGGTGGAATTTGAGCAGAACCCAGAGGAGGTGAGGAGGGTACTGGGAGGAAATTCGGGGAAGAGCAACCCAGGCGGAGGACATAGCACATGCAAATGCCTTGTGGTGGGTGGGTACCGGGGGTGTTTAGGACCTCTGGAGGCCAGCAGGAAGGCAGGGGTTTGTGCTCTGTGGACACTGTGGACACTGAGGGGCAGTGAGGCCCTGCCAGCACCAACATCCTTGCTGGTGTTTCCCAGGCTGGCCTAGGCTGTGGACAACTGGGTTCAGGTGACTTCACTCCCGTGCCCTCTTCCCAGCAAGTAGTAGGTCCTTGGGGAAGGGGCTTCTTCCAAAGCTCAGGGAAGATGGGAGTGGGGAGGGAATCTGTGATCAGGGCACACATCTCCAGATGACCTCTCCCCTGCCCCAGCTCCCACCCTGGCTGCCCTCTGGTTCCTGGAGCCACCAGGGGTAGGACGAGGGCAATCAGGCCTGAGTCTATGAAGGGGGTTTAGGGCATTGTGGCCACAGCCCCTCACCACCTTCCTAGTTTTAAAGCACTCCCAGTGACAATAGGTTTCTGATAACCTGCAGTACATGCTGTCTGGGGAGCAGTTCTGGCCACCCATCCTGGCCCCTGCCCACCCATCTCCTCCCAGGAACTCTGGCAGGTCCCTGAGCTGTTAGCCAGCTCTCCTGGCCCCCAGTGGTGTCCTAAATCCCAGCAGCATGTTCATGAGTGTGACCTTAACCACCAAATCTCAATTATATAGAAAGGAGGGAAACAGTTTTTTCTTTCTTTTTTTTTGGAGACAGGGTCTCACTCTCGTCACTTAGGCTGGAGTACAGTGGCGCAATCACAGCTCCCTGAAGTCTCTCTCTCCCGGGCTCAAGTGATCCTGCCGCCTTAGTTTCCCGAGTAGCTGGGACTACAGGCACGTGCCACCACACCCGGCTAAATTTTTTGGTATTTTTTTTTTTTTTTGTAGAGATGGGGTTTTTCCATGTTGCCCAGGCTTGTCTCGAATTCCTGGGCTCAAGCAATCCGCCTGCCTTGGCCTCCCAAAGTGCTGAGATTACAGGCATGAACCACTGCGCCCGGCCTGGACATTTTCTTAGAACCCACTGTATGCCAGGCACTTTTGTATGAGTTATTACCTCTAATCCTCACAACAGCCTCACTCAAGAGATATTATACTCAAGAGATATTCTATGATAGAAATATTATTATGTTTTATGAACAGAAAATAGATTCAGAGTAGGGAAAGGTTTAGGTTTTACCCAAAGGCACCCAATAAACACATGTTAATTTTAACACTAAAACCCCATTTTAATGATTGCTGGGAGTTTCTGCAGCCTGATTCAGAATTCAGGAGCCAGGGAGGTGGGGTTAGAGAAAAGAGAGGCCATCAGGAGGTTTGCCCTGGGAGCTGTTCCGTGATAAATGGTTTCCTGTATCTGAAGAGCTCAATCAAGGGGCAACGAGAGATAACCCTGAAGGTAGAAATGAACTTTTGTTTGTTAAAGCTTCAGGAAGGGTGACTTTGGGTTAATGGGTATCATGACTTTGGGTTAATGGACCCCTGTCCATCAGTGGAGTGGGCGACCTCAAGAGGTGGGGAACCTCTCATCACTGGGGGCACGTAAGCAGAACCAACTTTTTCATGTGCCCAAGATGCCACAGAAGGAATGTTTCAGTGAGGGAGGTTGGCCTGGATAATTTCTCTACAAGCTCTCAGACTTGGGAGCTTTCGAAGGGCTCAGGCAAGTACTTGTGCCCAAAGTATCTTTGGCAGGGTTTTTTTTTTTTTTTTTTTTAGATGGAATCTCACTCTGTCACCCAGGCTGGAGTGCAGTGGTGCAATGTTGGCTCACTGCAATCTCTACTTCCCAGGTTCAAGTGATTCTCCTGCCTCAGCCTCCTTGGTAGCTAGGATCACAGGTGTGCACCACCATGCCTGGCTAATTTTTGTATTTTTAGTAGAGACGGGGTTTCACCATGCTGGCCAGGCTGGTCTCGAACTCCTGACCTCGTGATCTGCCCACCTTGGCCTCCCAAAGTGCTGGGATTCCAGGCGTGAGCCACCATGCCCAGCCTGGCCCAGGCTGGAGTACAGTGGCGTGATCTCGGCTCACTGCAGCCTCTACCTCCTGAGTTCAAGCAATTCTCCTGACTCAGCCTCCTGAGTAGCTGGGATTACAAGTGCGCACCACCATGCCTGGCTAATTTTTGTATTTTTAGTGGAGACGGGGTTTCACTGTGTTGGTCAGGCTGGTCTGGAACTCCTGACCTCATGATCCGCCTGCCTCGGCCTCCCAAAGTGCTGGGATTACAGGCGTGAGCCAGGCAGGAGGTTTTTATCTGACTTGTTTCAAGGTACAGGTCTGTCTCCTGGGTGGGGTGTTTGCTTCTCACAGAGGAAGGGTGGCCCGGGTTGGGTAGGCTGGAGTAGAGGATCGGATTGCATCAGTTCTGGTGTGACCTCTTACGGTTGCCTTACTTTGTTCTCAGATAAAGCAAACACACAAAAATTTGTTTTCTGGGCTTAACAAAACAACAGGAGTGACCAGTTAGGTCAGAAGACTGGAACATCAGTGAAGTGGATGTGTGGTAGGCGGAGGGGAAAGGCTTGCTAGAAGCCTTCTGCGGGGGGCTCCTTCAGAAATGGCTCTGCCTCTAGCAGCTCTGCCTGGACACTGAGCAGGGAAAGGCTCCCGACGCTCATTAGTAACAGTGGTGAGTCAGAGAACCAGCCCTGAGCCTGTGTCCCCAGCCCTGCCGGGGGCCAATGCCTACTGAGCACTTCCCACAGGCCAGTTCCTGGGTGATGAGTTTTACCAACATGTATTTCCCTTTTACTTTTGAGGAAAATGAAGGTGGGCTCAGTCACAGAGCTAGTGCATGCTCCAAAGCCAGTGTCTATCCTGTCTCCTCAGCTGGCCTGCCCCATCCTAGCGATGTTGTGAAGATTGGGACTACCTCTAAAGCAGCACACAGTGGCTGCTCAGTAAATGCTCAATACTGGTAGGTGCTGTGGGCCAAGGTGGAGAGAAACGGGCCATAGGGAGCAGGAAGCAGCTGACTGCAGAAGTCCTGCCTGGGCCCCAAGCAGTCTGGGTGACTGAGCAAATCTTGGAACCCCTCAGTCTATTTCCCCATATTACATAACACCTGGCTACAAAAGGGTTTTTTCTTTTTTGAGAGGGAGTCTCGCTCTTTCGCCCAGGCTGGCATGCAATGGCACCATCTCCGCTCACTGCAACCTCTGCCTACTGGGTTCAAGCGATTCTCCTGCCTCAGCCTCCTGAGTAGCTGGGATTACAGGTGCGCGCACCACGCCCGGCTATTTTTTGTATGTTTAGTAGAGACGGGGTTTCACCGTGTTGGTCACGCTGGTCTCGAACTCCCGACCTCTGGTGATCCGCCCACCTCGGCCTCCCCAAAGTGCTGGTATTACAGGCGTGAGCCACCACACCCGGCCTACAAAAGGGGTTCTTTTGGGACCCGATCATCTAAACTCTTCTCTTCCATTTGACCCCCTCCATCACTACTCCACAGCTCACCGGTCTTTTCTCTGTTCCTTAGGTGCCCGTCCTGTCTCCAGGCCTTTGTACATACCATTCGTCTTCCCTTGTTTGCCCTGCCCTCACACTTGGCACGTCTGGCACCTCCCCTGCACATTCTAAGACAGCATCCCTCCCTACCATTTGACCCACCCCGTTTTTTCCACCACAGTACTCATCCGTATTATAACCCCTTTATTCACATTTTGTCTTTTATCTCAGTCAGGAGGCAGCGAGGGCGGGGGACTCTGTGTTGTTCCCTACCGTACCCTCAGCGCACAGACTGGTTCAGAAAAATACTCGAGAGTAAGTGAGAGAATGAATGAAGGAAAAAAAATGAGTGGAGGAGGGGTCTTTGGCCGAGCTAAAGAGCCTGCGCGCCGCGGGGGCTGGAAGCTCCAGGCAGTGCTCGTCCCGCACCGTCCCCAGAGTAAAGCGAATTTCAGAAGAGGGCGGGTGGCCCTGGGCGTGTGTGACCCGGAGCAAGTCCAAGTCCGCCGGGGGCTGCGCGGGAAGCTGCTTATAGCTACGACCCGCGGCCCCCGGCCTCTAGCCCCACCGCCGCCAGGCAAGGGCAGGGACGCCAGGTCAGTTGGAGGCTCGGGTGCGGCAGCCGGCGACCAAACGCACTGGGCGGGAGCCGGATCCAAGGGGATACTGCCACGTAGCTGCAGCGGAACCGGCAGGCTCTGCCGCGAAAGACACTGGGACTTGTAGTTCTCGGCTCCTCTAGACGCTGTCGCGAGCCCCCAGATAAAGAGGCGCTTCGCGGTGACGGGGAACTACATTTCCCAGAAGGCCGGGATATGTTGGGGGTCACCGGGAAAGCGCCCCGGCTGGCTGCACTTACCCGGCGCTATAGGGCCGCTTCCGGGGGCGCGTGGCTGCAGGGGGGGCCCGCGTGGTCCCTCCTGAGGCGGCCCCCGGACGAAGAGATCTGGGAACCCGGGAGCCGAGGCAACAAGCAGCTCGGTGGCGGGGCCTGACTGCTGCGGAGGCCTCGGCAATATTGACTTTAGACAGGTACTGACCGCACCGCACCGCCGCGGAGACGGAAAGGGATCTGCAAGGCCCGAGGGGCGTGAAGGCGTGCGGCGCCTCAAATGCTGCGGGGCGGGGCCGCCAGTTCCCAGGCAATGGGGGCGTGGCGTGGCAGGGGCGGGGCGCCGCGTGCGGGAGCGCCGGCTGGTGTCTGTGTGTGTGCGTACGTGTGCGCGCTCGTGTAAACCTCAGATTGCGTGTGTCAGAGACGGGGGCGTTCCTGAGCTCGTCTGATTGTGTGCCTGTGTGTGGCCCTGAGATTGTGTGAGTCTCAGAGGTTGTGCGTGTTAGTCTTTGGGATTGTGTGTGTCTTACTGAAATTATGTGATGCTCTGAGAGTGTGCGGGAGAGTGAGTGTGAGTGTGTATGACCGAGGCTGTGTGCGACTGAGCGTGGGCGAGGGTGAAGGAGGCCTATTATATGTTTGGGAGTGTGTTGTGTGGCCCCTGCTCCCGTCCATCCCCCAGGGTCAGGAGGCCAGCTTTTGCCCAGAGGCAGGAGAGTGGTGGAGACCCTGCCTCTCTCCCAGCCGGCCCTGAGCAGGCTGCAGACCACCACCCAACTGTTTCGGGGCCATAATGGGTGCGACCAGCCCCAGAAGCTGGGGGCCTGGCTTGCCTGCTGAGGCTGCCCTCTACAGAGTCCTAGGCCGGAGAGTGCCTGTCCTGGCATCTCCCCAGGCTCCCAATTCCAATGGATTCCAATTTCCAACCTCCCTTGCATTCTCCCTTCTATCAAAGCTTCCTCTTAGATGCTCCATTTACCTTTTTCATCACCCACTCTTCATGAAGCCTGTAAGGCACATCTCTGCCCCAAACAGCTTCTAATCCAGTTCCTTCGCTCCCTTCATTCCTTACTCACATGTGCATTTATTCACTCACTGATCCAGCCAGTATTGATTCAGGGCCTGCTGAGGGCCTCGTGTCACTCAGAAGGTTAAGGGCACTCCTGTCATTGAGCTTTCATTCTAGGGAGGGAGACTGTAGGCCTAGAAAGCCAGAGAGTTCTCTGAAGGAGCTAACACCAGTTAGTGTTTTGAAGAGTAGCTGATGGGAAGGTGGGATTGAAATCCCAAGAGAGCCTGTTGCCCTATCTGCAAGGGAGGGACCTGGGATCTGAGAGCCGAAAGGTCAGTCAGTGGGGCAAGATTCCCCAGTGGAGGGAGGCAGGTGCGAAGCCCTCCAGGAGGCACAGGAGGAGATGGGCCGCTGGCCCTGAGGGAGCGCAGGACTGTTGGCCAGATGGGTGCTCAGCAGAGGACAGGAAGAAGACTATTACTTTAGTAAGCTGTTCATTGAATTACAACATGCAGTCAGATGAGTGATGGGTCCTACCCCTACAGCTCCTGCATTTTCACCAGGTGAACCTGTATCTGATAATCCTCAGATCAAGATGGGAGGTCATGATCATCCCCAGGGGCTGCCCTCAGAAGCCACCGTGTAGAAGGGTGGGTGGCGTAGCCGTGTAGAAGGAGGGTAGAATGCAAGGGGCAGTGTCCCTTTGCAGTCCCAGCTAGGGGCCTGCTCCAGGGCCTGCCAGCGGGCAGGGGAGACTAACTGGGTGTGTGAGGGGTGGGCTTTTCTGCTCTTTCTCCTTTCTCCCCAGGGCTGTGCAGCTGGAGAGAGCTGGGGCTGGGGTTCGGGTCAGGGTGACCCTCGTTGACTAACATTCTGTTTTTCTTCTGCTGTCCTTGTTGGTGCAGTTAAGCTTCCTGTTGCCAAGGAATTTTTCTTAAAGAAAGAAAGAAAGAAACATACAACATACAACATTACCTCCTCAATCGAAATCTCCGGTTTTAAAATATGTCAGTCCCTGGCCTGGGAGAGTTGCAAGGTTTTTGTTCACCCCATGGGCGTCTGAGCTGCAGGATCTCAGGTTCTAGCCCTGTGCTGCTGTGCTGTCTGGTAGAAACATTGTGTGCCACATGCATAATTTAAACCTTTCTAGTAGCCATGTTAAATTAGTAAGAAGAAATGGAAAATAGCAAAGAAATAGAAAAAATAATTTTAACAATATATTTTATTGTTATCAAAATATATATCAGACATATTTTGTCCTGTGGCATTCCAAGCTTGTGGCACTGCCTGTGACCAGTGGCTGCCATGTCATACCAAACAGTGCTGCTCTGGGTACCATGCCCTCCACCAGCTCTTTTATGGGCCTGCTTCAGCAGGTACAGAATCTTGCTTTTGTTTTTAATTAAAAAAAAAAAAATCAGCCGTTGGGGCTGGGCACAGTGGCTCACGCCTTTAATCCCAGCACTTTGGGAGGCCGAGGCGGGTGGGTCACCTGAGGTCGGGAGTTTGAGACCAGCCTGACCAACATGGAGAAATCCTGTCTCTACTAAAAATACAAATATTAGCCAGGCATGGTGGTGCATGCCTGTAATCCCAGCTACTCGGGAGGCTGAGGCAGGAGAATCACTTGAACCCGGTAGGTGGAGGTTGCCGTGAGCCGATATCACGCCATTGCATTCCAGCCTAGGCAACAAGAGCGAAACTCTGTCTCAAAACAAAAACAACCCAAAAAATCAGCTGTTGGGCTGAGGAGTTAGGGTGAGGATTGTGCCCACTGCAGCCTCATTGACTGAGGCCCTTTTGCTCCTTGTTGCCCTCCCTGTCAGGGGATTCTGGAGGCTTGCTCCTCAGCTGGGCAGCTGCCTGAAGGCAGTGGGGTGGCAGGTGGACGAGAGCAGGGTCTGCATCTTGCTGTTCACAGGCAGGGGTGCCTCCAGGATTCAGGAGATGGCTCCAGTAGGGCCTAGGGGTGCGGGCACCCAGGCTGGCAGAGCACACTGAGGTCCTCAGAGCAAGGGCACATGCCCAGGTCTCAGGTCCCTTTTCCATAGCAAATCACCTGCTCACCAGAGCGGGTGAGTGATGATATCTCCAGCTTGGTGTTGGTGTCAAGAAGAATGGGGACAGTGAGGGGGTTATGGTGAAGACCAGAATGAGATGAGGGGTGTAGAGAAGCTTCATGAAGTGTCAAGTGCAGCCCACCTGAGGGTGGTCTTCAAGAAGGCAAAGCCCTTGTATTCAGAAGGCTGAGAGACCTGGAGCAGGGGACACAGGTCCCTGTCTGTAATATGGGCACCCAAGTAAGGCCCTGGAGGCAAAGCTCCGATGGCCGATGTGGGAAAAGTGTTTGCTTCTATCCAAAATCGTTTCCAAAAATCTTTTGATTGTATTACTTTAGTTGAAATAAACATTAGGCCGTTATATTAGATGAGTTACTCTGTGGTGTTTTCAAGGTCATACATTTTGTCTTCAGTAATTTGGGCATCAGCCAAGACAGAGCAGGGTTGAGGCTTTCCGTGGCTGCTCATCAAAACAATGACAGAAACTCTTGGAGCTTGTTTCCCCTGCCTCTGTTGAGATGACACTGTTTTTCCTTATTAAGCTGTAAATATGAATTACATTGATGTTTTGAATGTTGAACCAGCTTTCGATTCCTGGGGTGATCCCTGGCTGGTCCTGACGTATTATCCTTTGTATATATTGCTGGATTTGATTTGCTCTAATTTTTGGGGAGATTTTCTTTCTTTATCTTGTTTTATTTGATTTAATTTATTTATTTATTTTAAGACAGAGTCTCGCTCTGTCACTCAGGCGTGTACTCAGGAATGCAGTGGCATGATATCAGCTCATTGCAACCTCAGCCTCCCGAGTTCAAGCAATTGCCCCACCTCAGCCTCCTGAGTAGCTGGTATTACAGGTGCACCTACCACCACACCTGGTTTTTGTTTTGTTTTGTTTTGCTTTTTGTTTTGTTTGTATTTTTAGTAGCGACAGGGTTGTTGGCCAGGCTGGTCTCAAACTTCTGACCTTAAGTGATCCACCCACCTTGGCCTCCCAAAATGCTGGGATTACAGGTGGTGAGCCACCGCACCCGGCCTGGTTTTAGTATTAGGGTAATACAGTGAGTTGGGAAGTGTTGCCTCCCTCTTCCATATTCTGGAAGAGATTGTGTAGAATTGGAATTATTTTTTCCTTAAATGTTAGGCAGAATTCATCCAGGAAACCATCTGGGCTCAAGGCTTTCTTTTTTTAGGTTTTTAAGCCATAAATTCAAATCCTTTAAAAGATAAAGGATTATTGCTTGAATGAATTTTGGCAGTTGTGTCTTGCAAGGATTGGTTCATTTCATCTAAGTTACTTAATTTGTGTTATTCATAGTATTCCCTTATTATTACTTTAATGTTTGTGAGGTCAGTAGAGAAGTCCCCTCTTTTATTTCTGATATTGATATTTTGTGTCTTTTCTCTTTTTTTCTTGGTCAGGCTGGCTGGAGGTTTCTCAATTTTATTGGGAAAAAAAATTTTCTCCAAAGAACCAGCTTTGGGTGTGATTTTTTTTTCTCTATTGTTTTGCTGTTTTCAATTTGATTGATTTTTGCTTATCTTTATTTTTTTTGTCCTGCCTCCTTTGGTTTTAACTTATTCCTCTTTCTCTAATTTCTTTCTTTCTTTTTTTGAGGCAGAGTCTTCCTCTGTTGCCCAGGCCGGAATGCAGTGGTGCAATCTCGGCTCACTGCAACCTGTCTCCTGGGTTCAAGCAATTCTCCTGCCTCAGCCTCCCAAGTAGCTAGGATTACAGGCGCCCTCCACCACGCCTGGTTAATTTTTGTATATTTAGTAGAGACGGGGTTTCACCATGTTGGCCGGGCTGGTCTTGAACTCCTGACCTCAAGTAATCTGCCTGCTTCAGCCTCCCAAAGTGCTGGGATTACAGGCATGAGCCACTGCGCCCAGCCACTCTTTCTCTAATTTCTTAAGGGCAAAGCTTATATTTCTGACCTGGGACTTTTCTTCCTTACTAATAGAAGCCCTGCCTTAGCCGCATCCCACAGGGTTTCATGTGTTCTATTCTCATTTTCATTCAGTTCAAAATGTTTCTAGATTTCTCAAGGCTTCCCATTTGGCCCTCATGTGCATTCTTTCCACGATCGCTTTCTGTGACTGATTTCGAGTTTAATTCTGTGGTGGTTTGGGAGCATACTGTGTATGCTTTCTATTCGTTTAAATTTAAGATTTGTTTGATGGCCCCAAGTATGATCTGTTTTGGTGACACCAAAGAGACTGCAGGCTGTTCCCAAGGCTGCTGTGTGCTGTGGTCAGGTCAAGCCACTGGATGGCGCTGCTCAGGTCAGCTGCGCCCTCACCGATTTTCTACCTGCGTTTGTTTTCTTTCTTTTCTTTCTCATTAGATTTTTTTTAATGGGTCTCAAAATTCTGTGACAATTTTTTTTTTTTTTTTTTTGAGACGGAGTCTCGCTCTGTCGCCCAGGCTGGAGTGCAGTGGCGCCATCTTGGGTCACTGCAAGCTCTGCCTCCCAGGTTCACGCCATTCTGCTTCAGCCTCCCGAGTAGCTGGGACTACAGGCGCCCGCCACCACGCCCGGCGAATTTTTTTTATTTTTTAGTAGAGATGGGGTTTCACCGTGTTAGCCAGGATGGTCTCAATCTCCTGACCTCGTGATCCACCCACCTTGGCCTCCCAAAGTGCTGGGATTACAGGCGTGAGCCACCGCGCCCAGCCCAACAAATTTTTGGTCAAGTTGTTTCCATTCAAAAGTACTGATCTTAAAAACTAATAACTTAAAACTGCCACAGTCAAAAAAGAAAACCAAAGTGGTCCACAAAACATTTTCCTTTCCTTCTGAAGGTTTTACGATGCATTGTTGTCATTAACCAGTCTTTTACTACTAAACCTAAATGGCCAGTTGAAACAAACAGTTCTGAGACCGTTCTTCCACCACTGATTAAGAGCGGGGTGGCAGGTATTAGGGATAATATTCATTTAGCCTTCTGAGCTTTCTGGGCAGACTTGGTGACCTTGCCAGCTCCAGCAGCCTTCTCGTCCACTGCTTTGATTCTCTCAGTCACTGAGAGGACCATGGAGGGCCCTAACAAGAACTGTGGATTTGTCTTTTCCACCCTTTAGTTCTGTCAACTTTTGCTTCATACCTCACCTCACTTCTTTTTGTTGTTGTTGTTTGTTTTTGAGATGGATTCTCGCTCTGTCGCCCAGGCTGGAGTGCAGTGGTGTGACCTCAGCTCACTGCAACCTCCGCCTCCCGGGTTCATGCGATTCTCCTGCCTCAGCCTCCAGAGTAGCTGGGATCACAGGCGCCTGCCACCACGCCCGACTAATTTTTGTATGTTTAGTGGAGACGGGGTTTCACCATGTCGGCTAGGCTAGTCTTGAACTCCTGACCTCAGGTGATCCACCCGCCTTGGCCTCCCAAAATGCTGGGATTACAGGCGTGAGCCACCGTGCCTGGCCGCTCATCTCAGTTCTTAATCTGAAGAGTGGGCATGCCTCTCAGGGTTGTCACCAGGACTCGATGACACAGTTGTCACAGCCAGCGTCTGTCTAGCCATGCCCCCCGCCAGACGCTGCGCTGAGTGCTTTCCTTGTACTTTCGCATTTAATCCTCCTGGCGTCCCATGGCACCTCTACCATTCCCACCTCACAGGCTAGGAAGTGGCGCTCAGCAAGGGGAGATGGCTGCCCGCTATGGCACGGGCGTCCTTGTCTCATCAGCACTCTGTTCTGCCTCCTGCAAGTCCCTTGCCAGAGCTTGGCAGCTGGTTCACTTCCAAGCGAAGGTTGGCTGGCTTATTGTTACTATTGTCTTCAAACTACAATGTGTATTTACACAGAGACACAGTAGCACCTAGCAGGTACTGTCCTGGGCCCTGGAAGGTAAAGGTAAAGAAAAGGAGGATGGCTGGGCTTCGTGGCTCACACTTGTAGTTTCAGTACTTTGGGAGGAGGCCGAGGTGGGAGAATCACTTGAGCCCAGGAGTTCCAGACCAAACTGGGCAATGTGGTGAGACTCCATGTCTACAAAATAAAAATTAGCCAGGTTTGGGCCGGGTGCGGTGGCTCACCCCTGTAATCCCTCGGCACTTTGGGAGGCTGAGGCAGGCGGATCATGAGGTCAGGAGATCGAGACCATCCTGGCTAACACGGTGAAACCCCCGTCTCTACTAAAAATACAAAAAAATAGCCGGGCATGGTGGCGGGCGCCTATAGTTCCAGCTACTCAGGAGGCTGAGGCAGGAGAATGGCGTGAACCCGAGAGGTGGAGCTTGCAAGTGACCCGAGATGGCGCCACTGCACTCCAGCCTGGGTGACAGAGTGAGACTCTGTCTCAAAAAAAAAAAAAAAAAAAAGGAAAGAAAAAAGAAAATGGGGTGAAGCTCACAACCAGCAGAGGAGTGAGAAGAGGCAGCCCAGCGTGGAGGCGAGCAGGGCCTTGAGAAGCACGGTCTTACCTGCGGGCCCCACGCCCACCCCTGCTGGAGCACGTGAGCTGTCAGTGCCTTTTGAGTTTCTCACAGGTCACACTTGTTAATTGAAGAATGAATGACATTTCACCCTCCTGAAAGGAGTTACGGATCTGGGGAACTGGAGCAGCTGCCTGCCATTTCATTTTACTGTGAGATCTAGAGACCACAGTTGCATTGTGACATTCTAACTTCCACCCCTCCTGCCACGAGATGGTTTTTGCTGCCCAGGGCTTGCCTGACCTCAGATTCCAGCATTGGGGTCTTCCCAGGAGGGTCCCTCCAGAGAGTGAATGGTGAGAGAGGGACCTGTATTAGTTGACATTAAGCAGACAGAGTAGAGGGGCCACCAGCCTCGGCCCTGAGTGCACCCTGTACTTTTACATCCGATCTCGCTTCTGTGCAGAAGGTAACTTCAGGTGGCCTGTGCCATCACCCCCATTCCACTCAAGGGAAACCTGGGCTTAGATTGGTCATGGGAGGCTTGCCACGGCCCCTCACGGTGGGTGGTGAAGCTCCCAGCTCAGACAGTGGCTGCCAAAGGCCAGAGTCCTCTGAGCCAGGTGGCCTCCTATGTGGAAAAACAGGGTTAGGGGGCTGGCTTAATGTGAAATGGCTTCTCCTCTTCTGCCAGAGAATAAACTTTTTAAAAAATACTTTTATTTTATTTTTTTTTGAGATGAAGTTTCGCTCTTGTTGCCCAGGCTGGAGTGCAGTGGCGTGATCTCGGCTCACTGCAACCTCTGCTTCCTGGGTTCAAGTGATTCTCCTGCTTCAGCCTCCCCAGTAGCTGGGATTACAGGTGCCTGCCACCACGTCTGGCTATTTCTGTATTTTTAGTAGAGACAGAGTGTCACTATGTTGTCCAGGCTGGTCTTGAACTCCGGACCATCAGGTGTTCTGCCCGCTTCGGCCTCCCAAAATGCTGGGATTACAGGCGTGAGCCACTGGGCATGGCCAGAGAATAGACTTCTTTTTTTTTTTTTTTTTTTTGGAGATGGAGTCTCGCTTTGTTGCCCAGGCTGGAGTGCAGTGGCATGATCTCGGCTCACTGCAACCTCTGCCTCCCAGGTTCAAGTGATTCTTCTGCCTCAGCCTCCCCAGTAGTTGGGACTACAGTCGCTCACCACCATGCCCAGCTAATTTTTGTATTTTTAGTAGAAACGGGGTTTCACCACATTGGCCAGGCTGGTCTCAAGACTCCTGGCCTTGTGATCCGCCTGCCTAGGCCTCCCAAAGTGCTGGGATTCCGGGAGTGAGCCATCGCGCCCGGCCCAGAGGATAAACTTCTTAGAGGAAAAAGACTCTGGCACACTCATTCTTATGTCTTTGTGCCAGGCACAGGGCTCTAACCCAAAGTTGCCCCAAATAAACGTTACCCGAGTCAGCTTATGGTGCCAGGGCATGAGGGCAGCTCTGGGGGCAGTGGGGGCTGCACCACTGCAGGCAGATTCTGCAGGGGTGATGGATCCCAGGAGGACCCTGTCCCCTCTCCAGCAGCCCCCACCCATTCCCCTGCCCTTCGTTGTGTGTGGTGTGTGGCCTGGAATCAATGTGACTTTGCCTGTCCAGGCCTGCTGTTTGTCCATGTGTCACAATGTGACATGTTGACCCGCTGCAGATCATTCCCTGACCACAGAGCGCTGCTCCCGAGAACCCTGCACCCCTCAATGGAGTAAATTACCGTAAAGCCTCTTCCTTACCCACGCTTTGGGGTGTTAACAGCTGAGGCTATTCATCAGTGACCCGTGGGACTCGAGCTATTCCTGCAGCTCAGCGGACCTCCTGGCCGTGGTGGGTAGCTCCTTTCCTTTAGTCAGATTCCAAGGCCTCTGCAACCTGGAGCCTTGGAGCGGGGGTTCCATTAGAATTACTGGGTAGCAGAAAGCCGGGACCTCTGCTGTATGAAGGAGGTTGGGGCTGGGAGTGGATGGGAGACCGCCCTTTGGTCACAGGTGTGCAGGGGAGGCCATCAAGGGAGACTCTGACACCCGGAGGCAGAGCCTGGATGTGGGACCCAGGACTCTCCTACTCTGCTCACGTCTGACCTGGATTTTTGGTTCTTTTTTGCCAATCCAGTTTCAGAAGGGAGGTCCACCCTCCTGAGGGGGGTTTTGGAAATGACAGCTATCAGAAAGGGACTATCATGTCTCTGAGTGGGGATCGGGGAGCTAGGAGGGGCTTCCCTCTTCTGCCTAGAATTCCACTCTGAACCATTAGTCATTCTTTCCAGCAAAGCAGGTGCTTCTCCGGGCAACACAAATCCTCCTCAAGGTGACTGAAGTGACCGGACGGACACCACCACCCTCCTGAGACAGGCTGACCTGAGGCCACTGGGACCTGGGCACAGGAAGGAGAGGGGGGAGGGGGTGGATATGTTCCAGCTTTGATCAGTTCAGCCCTAATTGGGAGACTCAGGTGAATGTCAGCTGCTGCTGGGTTCCCCCAGTGTTAGTTGCTTAATCTTTCAGTGCCTCAGTTTCCCTTCTTCATCTTGGCTCCCACAAAAGGTGAAAAAAGCATATTTCTTGCTCACTTTCCCAGTTTCCTTGGGTTTCAAGACCCAGAAGCACTCACTTTTATCCTTGTCCCCTTTTTATGGGGCTTTCTGTCCGGTAGGGCTGGCCTTGCTCAGGCTGGCTCTGCTCCTCACTGCCTGGGGTCTGGAGGCTTTGCTCTTTTATCTGCAAAGTAGGCTAACAACAGGGCTTTACTTTTAGGATGGTTGAGAGTATGGCCAGAGATAGGTCTGCGCTCACTGCCAGGTCCTGTGTTTTCTTAGACCCCCTAGAGTGAGGGCCTCCTTAGTGGAGCTCAGCATTTGGTGACTAACATTGAGTTGAATTCCTTATGGGAGGCAGCAGTTCCCCCAGGGCCCAGTGGGGAAGTAGTAGAGAGATCATTTACACTCAGGAAGATGCACCTCTCTTAGTTGTAGAGTTGAAGAGGTGCCAGTGATATGGGAAGTGTTTTTCCTGGCCCTGGAAAATGCCCTGTGTCCCTTCCTGGCCCCAGGCTCAGTGTCCCTAGGCCTTTCCTGCTTTCTCTTTTCTCCTAGCTGAATGGGGCTCTGCTCTGTGACTCACACTCTGCCCTTTCTTCTCTTTGGCTTGGCTAACAGCATGCTGGTCTGTAGGTAAGGGTCCATGGGGAGGGCTCTGGGGGAAGTCCAAAGGTAGGAGGCCACTGAGGTCCTTTGCTGTGCCCTGGGGAGCAATCGGCAAAGCCAGGGTTGGGGGAGGGAGTGGATTAGGTGGTTGTGTAAGAGGCGGAATAACAGATGGGCCACGGGAGGATTAGTAATGGGAATGAGGCAAGGGAGGGGTAGGGTGAGGCCAGGTTTTGGCTGGGGGCTGAATGGGGAATGGGGAGTGGGAGGGATGGGTGAAAACTGGCCGCTGGCCCACTCATAGGGTCTGCTGTGCACATGCAGGGAGATAAATTCACGCTTGGTGTGCTTCGTAAGTGCCAGGCATGACCAAAGCCAGGACTCTTCCCTGAGCCAGCTTTCCACCCTCCCCCCACCAGGCTGTCAAGGGACAGGGCCTTGGAATCGGATGTGGTTTTTTTTTTTCTTGAGATGGAGCCTTGTTCTGTCACCCAGGCTGGAGTGCAGTGGCACGATCTTGGCTCACTGCAACATCTGCCTCCCAGGTTCAAGCCATTCTTCTGCCTCAGCCTCCCGGGTAGCTGGGACTACAGGTGTGCACCACCACGCCTGGCTAATTTTTGTATTTTTAGTAGAGACGGGGTTTCACCACATTGGCCAGGCTGGTCTCAAACTCCTGACCTTGTGATCTGCCTGCCTGGCCTCCCAAAGTGCTAGGATTATAGGCCACCATGCCTGGACTGGAGGTGCTTAATAGATGTTATCATGAAACTGAAGATAAGGCCAGGCCTCAGGTTAAGCCCCGGTTCTAGAAGCTTTGGGGCTGCATCACAGGCCTTCCCTCCCCTTCCTTCCCCTCCCTTCAGGGCAGGTCAGCCTGCTCTGAGCCTGGCCCAGTTGTCCTTTATGAGTGGCCAGTGCCTGCTCTGGGGAGTGTGGGCCTAGGCTCACAGCCCCAGGCGTTGGGAGGCACCTGCTGGAGTGCCAGGCCTTGTTGGCTGCAGGCGCTGGGCAGGCACTGCGCAGTGCCCAGAGGCTGTGGCCGCAGCTAGGCAAGTGGTGCTTCCCTGGGTTCCTTCTTCCCGCCATTTGCGGAGTGGCTTTTCTTAGTCATTTGTTCACTGATGCCCACGCCTGCTGCCGTGGCCACTCTTTCACTCAGCTGTTCTGTCTACAGATTCCAGTAGCAGTGCACCTTTCGTCCTATGTCAGCTCATTCATCCCTCAGGAGGGGCCTGCATTGGAGCATTTTGTTTGTTTGTTTGTTTTGAGACGAAGTGTTGCTCTGTCACCCAGTGGAGTGCACTGGCGCATCTTGGCTCACTGCAACCCCCACCTCCCGGGTTCAAGTGATTCTCCTGCCTCAGCCTCCCGAGTAGCTGGGATTATAGGCATGCATCACCACGCCCGGCTAATTTTTGTATTTTTAGTAGAGACGGGGTTTCACTGTGTTGGCCAGGCTGGTCTCAAACTCCTGACCTCAGGTGATCTGCCCACCTCGGCCTCCCAAAGTGCTGGGATTATAGGCATGAGCCACCACGCCCGGCCTAGAGCATTTAATATCTGCTTAGCCCTGCCCTTGGCCCTGTAGTGAGATGATTGTTTGCACCTCAGGGATGCAGGCTGATCAGGCAGGGAGGCCACACGTGGGAAGGATGCCAGGCCATAGCAGAAGATGGCTTTATACTGATAGACGTCTGAGGGACATCCCATGGTCACAGCCTGCAGGTGGCCTGGTAGCAGGCAGAGTTACGTCAGGAGACTGTCGTTTGGGGAAGCAAGGATTGGAGTGGAGGCTGTGCTTGCCCCCCAGGGCTGGCTGACCCTGGGCAGAAGCACCATCTCCTCCCCACCCCTTCCCCAAAATGTGGGAGATCAAAGCGCTCTTTGAAGGAATTTACTGTATTTCCAAATGCAACAGAACAAAACACACCATTATGGGAAAGATCACAGCTCTGATGGACTTTACACTTATTTTTTTATTTTTTGTTTTTAATTTTTTAAAAATTTTTATTATTATACTTTAAGTTCTGGGGTACATGTGCAGAACGTGGAGGTTTGTTACATAGGTATACATGTGCCATGGTGGTTTGCTGCACCCATCAACCATCATATCTACCTTAGAT
The DNA here is from genome assembly GCF_009828535.3 of Hylobates moloch. Taxonomy (NCBI): domain Eukaryota; kingdom Metazoa; phylum Chordata; class Mammalia; order Primates; family Hylobatidae; genus Hylobates; species Hylobates moloch. Next base: position 49,911,382 of record NW_026652290.1, on the reverse strand, counting down.
ATTTCTCCTAATGCTATCCCTCCCCTAGCCCCCCGCCCCCTGACAGGCCCCGGTATGATGTTCCCCTCCTTGTGTCCAAAAATGTGGAACGCTTCATGAATCTGTGTGTGTCATCCTTGTGCAGGGGCCATGCTAATCTTCTCTGTATCGTTCCAATTTTAGTATATGTGCTGCCGAAGCGAGCACAACTTTACACTTGTTTTATAATTTAGTATTTTTAAAAAATTTTGAGTTGCATGTGGAGAGACACCATAATATTTTTCAGTGCATTTTAGAAACAGTTTTTTATTTTAATTTATTTTTAAATTAATTAATTGTTTATTTTTTGAGACAGGGTTGCCCAGGCTGGAATGCAAGTGGCACGATCACAGCTCACTGCAGCCTCGAACACCTGGGCTCAAGCGATCCTCTTGCCTTGGCCTCCCAAATAACTGGAACTATGCCCAGCTAGTTTTTACATTTTTGTAGAGACAGGGTCTCGCTGTGTTGCCTAGACTGGTCTCAAACTCCTGGCCTCAAGTGATTCTCCCACCTTGGCCTCCCAAAGTGAGCCCAGGAGTTCAAGGTTTCAGTGAGCTATGAACGCACCACTGGACTCCAGCCTGGGTGGCAGAGGGAGACTCTGTCTCAAAAAAAAAAAAAATGTAAAATCTGAATATTTGATACTATATTTTATGTTGTTTTCTAGAAATTTCTGTCTAGGTGCTGAATTATGCAGCCTGCTCTTCTACTCGGCCGTGTGTTTGAGAATGTTTCACAGTGCTGTGTGTAAACCTAGTGCTTTTTTTTTTTTTTTTTTTT
>NW_026652290.1:49845736-49905581 GCF_009828535.3 Hylobates moloch | reverse complement strand
GTGATGCCAGAACCCAGTGGGCGGATCAGTTGAGCCAAGGAGTTGGAGACCATCCTGGGGAACATGGCAAAACCCTGCCACTACAAAAAATACAAAAATTAGCCGTGTGTGGTGGTGTGCACCTGTAGTCCCAGCTACTGGGTTGGCTGAGGTAGGAGAATCACTTGAACCCAGGAGGTCGAGGCTGCAGTGAGCTGTGGTCACACTACTGCACTCCAGCCTGGGCAACAGAGCAAGACCCTGTCTTAAAAAACAAAAACAAAGACAGGCCAACAGGCCACAACCTGGGAAGCACTTAAATAACTTAATAGTTATCAATGCAGTTGTCCCTGGGTGTCTGCAGGGGATTGGTTCCAGTTCCCCGTGGATACCAAAATCGGCAGATGCTCAGGTCCCTGATGGGAAACAATGTTGTATTCGAGTATAACGTATGCCCACCCTCCCAGATACTTTACATCATCTCTAGATTGCTTATCATACCCAAGACAGTGTACATGCTGGGTAGTTACACTGTATTATTTTTTGTGTTATTACTTTTTGTTTTTATTTTTTTCCTGAATTTTTCTTTCTTTCTTCTTCTTTTTTTTTGTCTTTGTTTTTTTTTTTTTGAGACAGCATCTCGCTCTGTCGCCCAGGCTGGAGTGTAGTAGCGTGATCTTGGCTTACTGCAACCTCTGCCTCTTGGGTTCAAGCGATTCCCCTGCCTAAGCCTCCCAAGTAGCTGGGATTACGGGGGCCTGCCACCAAGCCCAGCTAATTTTTTCGTAGTTTTAGTAGAGATGGGGTTTCACCATCTTGGCCAGGCTGGTCTCGATCTCCTGACCTCGTGATCCACCTGCCTTGGCCTCCCAAAGTGCTGGGATTACAGGCATGAGCCACCGCGCCCGGCCTTTTTTTTCTTTTTTTTTTTGAGACAGAGTCTTGCTCTGTTGCCCAGGCTGAAGTGCAGTGGCACGATCTCAGCTCACTGCAACCTCCACCTCCCAGGTTCAAGTGATTCTCCTGCCTCAGCTCCTGAGTAGCTGGGATTACAGGCACACACCACTGTGCCTGACTAATTTTTGTATTTTTAGTAGAGACGGGGTTTCACCATGTTGGCAAAGCTGGTCTCGAACTCCTGACCTCAGGTGATCTGCCCACGTTGGCCTCCCAAAGTGCTGGGATTACAGGTGTGAGCCACCGCGCCCGGCTCTTGAATATTTTTATCTGCAGTTGCTGCGGAGGGCTGGCTGGTGGTGGCGGGACTCATTCTCAGGTGTTGTGCCCAGTGCATTTCATGCAGTATTTCAATGAATCTTCACAGCAAATGCTATTAATATCCCCTTTGGAGACTGAAGCTTGAAGAGGTTCATTCATACATTCTTCAAATGTTTATTGAGCATCTACTGTGTGCTGGGCACCATCCCAGCCCCTGGCCCTCATGCAGCAGCTTCAGTGGTGAATGAATGTATAGCACTGCCGGTGACACAGCAGGCAAGGGGAGGGACAGACGGGGGTGGTGGTCAGGGAAGGCCTCTCTGATGGGTGTCCTTTCACCAGAAACCTGATTCTCATGCAGGAGGGCGCTCAGGTGTCTGGGAAATAACATTCTGTCAGGAAAACACAAGTGCAAAAGTCCTGGGGCACTCTGAGCGTCCTCGGAGGTTTTAAGGGACAGCTGCCTCTGGAGCCAGGCAGAGGGAGAATGGAGGAGCAGGACAGAGAGGTGGCTGGGGACGGTGGTGCAGGCCTTGCGGGCCATGGGGAGACATTCCATGGACTCTGAGCTGGGAGCCATTGCAGAGGTGGCATGCTGAGTCAGAGTTTCAAGGTCACTGCACCAAGGACAGAGGAGAAGAGGCAAAGGTGAAGCTGAGAGGCCAGCAGGCCCCAGATGGCAGCTTGACCACAGTGGGATTGGCGGAGGTGGGAGCGGTGGTCAGGGAGAGCCGAGAGAGGCAGCTTGGCCAGCCCATGATTGGGCCTGAGTGACCTGTGGGAGGCAAGGCCGTTGGCTGCCCTGGGGCAACCGTGGGAGGAGAGGCTTGTGGAGGAAGAGCTTGGTTTTGCCTATGTCAGACACGGATGTCCTTGGGCTCCAGACAGTGTGAGAAGGCCAGGCATGGTGGCTAACGCCTGTAATCCCAAGCACTTTGGGAGGCCAAGGCAGGCGGATCGCTTGAGCCCAGGAGTTCGAAACCAGCCCGGGCAACATGGTGAAATGTCATCTCTGTAAAAATACAAAATTTAGCCAGCTGTGGTGGTGAGCACCCGCTACTGGGAAGGCTGAGGTGGATGGGTCACTTGAGCTCTGGGGGTCGAGGCTGCCATGAGTTGTGCTCAAGCCACTGAACTCCAGTTTGGGTGGCAGAGTGAGACCCTGTCTCAGAGAAAAAGAAAAAAAAAAAAGCCCCAAACAAAACAGACTGTGTGTGAGTCTGGACTCCTGGGGAGCTGGGGGCACTGGAGAGGGGCCTTGGCCGCAGGCCCACTGTGTGCCTTTCTGGGCTGTGGCTCTAGGGAGTGTTTTCCCAGCATTGGGCTGGGGTGCTGCCCGCTTCTGCTTATCAGCACCCACCCCGTCCCTTCCCTCTTCCCTCCCAGGCTTCCTAGGTGAGCCGCCTGCTCCCACCCCTCCCTCCACCTGGCCAGCTGGCATCTCCTCCACTCTGTTGGAACATTTCTTACCAAGGCCTCCTCCTGCTCTTCCTAGTTCAGACCATGGGAGGCTTTCCGGGCCTTCTCTTTCTGGGTCTTTGGGGGAATTCACACTGCGGACCCTCACTCTTCCTGGAGACTGGCCTTCCTGTGCACCACGATGCTTTTCTGGCTCTCTTCCTGCCGTTCTTGTGAATTCTGCTTCCTCCACCTGACGTTCATTTGTTCAGCGAATAGTCACCGAGAACCTGCCATGCACCAGGCACTGTGTGCATCCTCAGAGAGTGAGTGACCTCTGTCCTTCCAGAGCACAGATATGTTTATAATGAACACTGTGATAAGGGCTCGGGAAACAAAGATCGAGGTGTCGCAGAGGGACTGACAGGCTTTTCCCTCTGTCGTCTGTGTCTCAGTCTGTGGCCTGGACTCCTCAGGGCTTCAGGACCTTGGGTCCAGGCACTGTGGCCCTACCTGGGAGTCTCCAGTCTCCAAAGGGAGCCCCTGCCAAGACCTCCCCAATGTTCTGTTCTTTCTCTATCGCTCTAGATGCCAGGGCAGTGGTCCAAGGACCAGCATGGACTCCTTCTTCTCACCTGCCCCCGGATCTGTACCCTCGCGGACTCCACCTGGCTTCATGCCATCACCCCCGCCAGATCACCAGCAGCAGCTGCTTGCAGCCAGTCTCCCCACTGCTCCTCTCTAGCCATCCTTGAGGGCCGTGCTCAGAGGTCCCCAGGTCTTCCAGGAAGTGGAACTTTTCCCCTGTCCCGGAAGGCCCTTCTGGCAGGCGTCCTCCCACCTGTATCCTCAGTCATCCCAGGTCTTGGGCCTTTCTGGGTGATCTGGCCTCTCTTGTGCAAGGCTACCCACAGACCTTTGTTACTACAGCTTGGAGTGGTCCTTGTCAGGTGTCCCCTCCCTGGTGTCTCCCCACCCTGCCCTCTCTGACTCAGGGTTGCTGACTTTTGGGGCCATCCCTGGCACTATAGGTGTCCAGCATGTCCCCGGCCTCTGCCCACTAGATGTCAGTAGTACCCCAAGCCCAGGCCATCTGAGCAGTTTCCAGACATTGCCTGATGTCTCTTGAGGGGCATGGCTGCCTGGGCGTTCTGAGTACCCACCCCTCAGCACAGCCTGCCATACCTGCTGTCACTGTTTGTCTCTCACTGTCCTCTTGCTTCCCAGGAGCATCCTAAGAGAGTTGAAGCGGAGCCTGCTCTGCTCCTGCATCCCCAATCCTGGCATGTGCAGTGCTCCGGGTGGCAGCTGCTGCCTGATCTTCTGTGTCAAGGAGGGCAGGGCACCTGTTGTAGCTCAGTGCCTGTGCCCAGCACCGTGCCTGGCAGAAATGGATGTCCAGGCAGTGTTTATTGGCTTCATGAGTGTGGATTGCCCATTGACTGGTTTTCTGCAGTGGCACCTGGTGGACAAGGTGAGGCTCCATTGTGCCAGGTTCTATGCACGCCCCGACTTTGTGAAATAAAGCACTGCATGGAGGTAAAGAGCAGCAGTCATTTGTAGCAGGCTCAGTGATTCCTGGTATCCCAGTGAAGATAAGATGGGCAGCCTGTGCCACTCCAGCTCCTGGAGCCCCCTGCTTGCCCTGCCCTGCCCTGCCCTGCCATGCCCTGTGTTGTCCTGAGGGAGCCAGCACGGGAGGCACAGCAGCTGCCTTGAGCACTGTTATTTACAAGAGCAAAGTGTGCACATACTTTGGTATTTTAACTTTATTGAAGACCAGTTGCATGTAACTAACGTCAAAGCTGCTGGAGACATAGCAAGTTGGAACCCTACTTCCAACCTAGAAGGATTTCTAGGCAGAGTTGCCTGTGTCTGACTTCCCTTCCTCACTGGGACCCCGTAAACCTGAAGAGGAGCTGTAAGGAATCCTGCCAGGACGGTAGATGCACACGGGGTCACGCTGGTTTCCTCCAGCCTTGGGAGGGTGCTTCCTGGTGCCTTTGCTTGTCCCCTTCCAAGCCCTGTGTGGCCACCCTGCTTTCTGTTCTCCCTGGGTGCCTGGCTCTCATGTGCAGGTCTTTGCTTGGGGACACCCAGGTCCATCCTCAAGGTCAGTGTGCAGCTCTTCCCCTCCGAGGCCCCTCTCTCCCACAGTGCACCCTGCCCAAGACCGCTCGCTCCGTTGGGCCGTGGCCGGCTCCTGCATATGTGCTCCAGGGAGGAAAGGCATTTGACGGGTCAGCTGCAGACAGGCGTTCTGACACTCACTGTCAACCAGACCAAAGCCCCAGCCCTCAGCCCTGCAGAGGATACCTATAGAGGGGCAGCAGGCCTTATGTCTGTATCAGGATGCTGACCGGTCCCTCTGGCTGGGGACTTTCCTGCTTTTAGCCTGAGAGTCTCTTTCCCTGGAACCCAAGTCAGTCCTGGGCAGAACAGGACAGTTGGCCAGTCTAGTCTGGAGAGTTAGTTTGGGAAGAGGCAGCTTTTCCTTTCTGGGAGGTTGAGAGTCTGCTTGCTGCGCTGGGCCGCTGGCTGCGCCTGGGGTTTCCAGGGCCTGGATGTTTGACCTGCTGGCTGGTACTGGCGGCAGCTGCACCCCAGGGTGGCCAGACGGTAGGTGGCGCTGTGGGCAAGGTGAGGTGTGCTTCTTCTGGCTCCTGGGAGGAGGAAGAGGAGGAGGAGGAAGAAAAGGTGTGGGTGCTCCTGCCTCACCTCAGTCACCTCCTCACCTGCAGCTCCCTCACCTGCCTACCACCCTTAGTGTGAGTTTGCTGCTGCTGCCTCAGTTTCCATTTTCAGATCCCCAGCCAGCGGTCTATGGCTCATTTCTGAGTGCCCCAAGGGATCCCTCCAGGTGCCGGGAAAGCCGACCTTGTAGGTGCTATGGGATCAGCCCAGGCCCTGTGCCCTTGTCATTCACATCCCCTCTCCCATCTGTAAAGTGAGAACGCTCAGCTGAGGCCCCATCCAGCTCTGAAATGCTGCAATCCCCTCGCTTTACCAAGTCCTGGCTCTGGGGCGGCTCTGTGCCGGGACAGGACCCTGCCCTCCTGGGCTGGCGCTGGGTTAACAAGGTCAGATTGGACATTAGATGTGACATGGAAGAATCAGCATTTGGTTAATAAGAAAGCTCAGAACTTATTAACCAAGGAGTTACAGGAGAGAGCATAACCAGGTAATGCGTGGGGAGACAGGGTCGTGGGGGCTGGAGGAGGTGACGGTGGGCCATAGGCAGGGCAGCAGTTGGCCCACGTGGGCTTTTTGGAGGAGTCTTAGGGGCAGGGTGGGCAAGAGTCGAGGAGGCCAAGGAAAGGGATATGAGTGTGGACAGAAGGTGGACTACAGGTGGGCCTGGGGCTCGTGAGGGAGGACCCCAAGTGCATACCTGCAATCTGGACTGTCTGCTCAAGGATGGTAGCATGTGTGTGTGTGTGTGTGTGTGTGTATGTGTGTGAGTATGTGCATGTGTGTGAGTGTGTGTGTGTCAGAAGTTAGTATAGGGGCATGAGCCAAACTCTCTGAGACCCTTGCTTCCATCTGGCTCAGAAATCTGGCTCCTAGGGCATGGCCGCATATCCAGTGGGCTCCAAGCCAGTGTTTCTGGACTAGAAAGCGTCGTCCTCTGCCAGGGCCTCTTGCACTTGCGGGAAGGCTGAGCTGAGCTGGGCTTACTGGCGGAGCCTGTGGCACAAGAAGGGTTTTTCTTTGAGCAGAGCCAGCTGGCTCATCAGGCCTGACTGAGACCTTGGCTGTAGGAGCACAGGGCTCTTGTCTCTTCAGACCAGTGTCACCTAAGATACCGTGGCCCTCCCAGCTCTCCCCCACTCCTGTCTGGGCTGTGCTCACAGCTGGAGTCCTGCAGAACGAATGGCAGGTCTAGCTTCAGCTCCGTGGCTGGGGACAGTCAGTTCGTTGTCCCCAGTGCCCACGCTCACTCCCCTGGCCCCTTAATGTTGGGTCTCAAGTGCAAGCCATTCCACGGCACATGAGTGTGGGATCTTTCAGAGCCAGGCAGTGGACGTGGGCTTTTAGCTGGCGACAGCCCTGCTGCCCCTGGGGCACTGCCTGCCTCTGAATGGCAGCTGAGCTGGGCAGCAGCATTGCTCTGTGTGCTGCTGGCACTGGCCTGGTGGGGAGCCTCTGCCATCAGGCTAGGGCTAACTTTAGAATTGTGGTGCCCGAGCACTGTGGTGACAAAGTGTACAACAAGGTGTCTCGAATAGGGTCAGCTCACAGTCTGTGCCAGGATGGCTGGGCGTGACATGGACAGGAACAAAAGGGAGGGGAGAGGGAGCGCACTCCCACCTGGAGCCTGGCAGGCAGGATCCCCACTGAGCCGATCTCTTCCGCTGAGCTGGCCCATCCCTCCCTGCAGGTTCTTCATACTCCAGAGATGGCTGGGTGGGACCCAAGTGTGTCTTCTCTGGATGATTTATTTTTGGTTCTGGCATTTACAGCATGATGAAGGTTATTGGACACCACTAGTGTGAGCAGAATAACCCTAACTGAAAGGCAGCGTGCGGCCCTGGGCAGTAGGGTTTGGTGTAAGCATCTCTTGGGATCCCTCCCACACTGAGGAGAGGCGGCAGGGGACCCACGTGGCCTTAGTTACTTTCCGTTTTCTTAGGCATTCCCAGTAGGTTGGGCCTCCTACTTCCACCTTTCTGTGGACCCGGCCGATGGCCTTCAGGCTAAGCATGGCTGGTCAGGTTCGTTCGCGACCTGCCCCCTGCACCCAGTTGGGTGCATCTCCTGAAAGTTATCTCCCAGAGCTTGGGCCACCTGAGCCACCACTGTTCTGCAGATGCGTTCTTCTCCATACTTCAGTGCCATTGCACTTTCTGCTTCCTCCCCCTCGCCAGCTTTCCCGCCTTCACCTGGCTGCCTTGGCTCCTCCAGCCTGGCTTCCCTGAGCCCTGGCTCTGTGCAGACCTGGCTGGGCCCTCCTCCCTATGCCTTCCCGAGCCCTGCGGCAGTGCTAAGCCCTGGCCCCAGGAACTGAGGTTGAAAGTGTGTGTTTTGCCTCCTGCCTAGACTGAGAGCTCTTGGAAACTAGGGGTGGGGTCTGAGGTACCTGTGGATGTCCCGGGCCTGGCCTGGTGCTGTGAGGCATGGATGGTGAAGGGTGCCCTCTTTCCTGGAGGAGGAACCCTGAGGCGGCCCCAGGAAGCCATGCAACCAGGCACACTCACCCCCAACTCTACTGGGATCACGCAGGACCCGTTTGGCTGTTCCCCACTTTCTCATGCCTTCTTTCTCTCCCTGTAAAACTCCCTGCTAGGCCCCAGGCCTGCACTGTCAGGAACTGAGATGCAGCCCAGCAGGGCTGTGTTATTTGCTTTACCCCATTCCTGGGTCTTCTTTGGAGGCTGAATGAAATTCCATGGACAATTTCCAAGGCATGAGTTTTTGTGTCATTTCACTGCTAACCTACTCGGTGACCCAAAACAAAACCCTTCCCTTGGGTCTGGAGGAGCAGCCTCTGCCCCACTGCTCAGAGGTGCAACAAGGCCTTCAGGGAGGGAATGGGTGTAAAAGGGTTTGGGCTCCAAGGAGAAGCAGCTGTGGGAGCTGCCTGGCTGCTCCATCTCCAGAAGAGCTCTTGCATGAGTGGAAACACCCAGGCCTGCCTCTTCCAGCCACTGCTCCCAGCTTCAGGCCAAGCACTTTCACTTGCCCCCAGAAACTCTTGCCCAGAAAATTCTCATGGCCTAGGGATACATCTTGGAGAGTACTTCTGTAGCTGGCGGCCCCTTTCTCTCCAGAAGTGCGGAGTCAGCCTGGGAGGGACAGCTTGAGACTCAGGAGCTGATGGATGTGCTCATTCGTGGCCAATGCCACAGGGCCACACAGTGGCAGCTGGTATTGGGCTCTCCAGTGTCACGGATGCTGCTGCCAGGGTTCACCAGTTGCCCTAGAGGCAGCCCTGTTCCTGTCCCGACTCCCAGCCCTCCCCATTCCCTGCCAGGCGTGGCACAGTGAGACTCAGGTGGGCTCAGATGGAAGATGGTAAGCGCTAGGCTGCCCACTGGGCCTCCTGGGTTCGGAAGATACTGGGCTGAGAACACTGAGCTTCTTTCTGTTCCAGGGGAGTATCCCTTGTTTGTGTTACTGCTGGACCTTGAGATGATTCCATCATTTTATTCAACAAAGGGGACACTGGCCTGACGCAGAGGTGTGGTCTCCTGCAGGTGTTGGTGGCTGGCTGTGGGGACCCTCTGCTTACAGGCAAGGTGTGCCCTGGGCAGTGGGCAGAGATCTCAAGAGAAGCTGAAATGGGGGCAGAGCAGCCCGACTCAAAGGTTCTGGGGGAAGGGGAATGGAGAATCTGGTTGCCTGATGGGAAGTAGCCAATTAGGAGGGTCCTGAGGATGGAGGCAGAGGGTGGGAGGTGGAGCCTGCAAACATTCCCCAGCCACAGTTTTCAAAATCAGCTGTTGTTTCGCAAGGCACTGGCAGGCAGGCGCAGGGCTCTGCAGGTGCGCAAGAGGTTCCAGGCAGCCGCTGGGCTCACCCTCCTGGGAAGACATTTGTCCGACCATCCCATGCTGAAAATGACCCAAGGCAGGGACCCCACCCGGTGTGTGCAGTTCAGGGGTGTGTGTGCCTGGAGGCCTTGCTCCCAAGGTCCTCCCTGACCAGGGCACCCCTACCAGGCTGAGTCCCACCTGTCCAGCTGACATCACAGCCTCTCGCTTGAATTGGCATGGGCAATGGGTGTGAGCCCCTCTGGTGAGGACAGCGTTGGCAGCTGCTAGGCACTGTCCCCCTTGGGCAGCTGTGGGAGCAGAGGGAAGAGAGATTGGGGTTACCCACCTTCCCAGGTGGAGCGGGCTGCTCATGGGACTTAGCTGGAGTTTCCAAGGAGACTGAGATTTGGAGGTTGCTGTGAGCTGGCCGGATGTTGCTGAAGTGCCTCTGCCTTCTCTGGCCTCTGTGCCCTTGTCATGTGTAATTCTGTTCTGCACCACCCTGCTGTGTAAACTTGGCAAGTTCTGGTCCCCTCTCCTGCTTGTAGTTTCCTGGGCTAAAATCAAAGGAGGTAAATTATCTCCCAAGGTCCTTTCCATTCTGGATCCTCTGTTAATCCAAGGGAGATGGGGAAGAGGGCTTGGAAACAGCTGGATTCGGGGATGAAGATTCCACTGGGGGCAGAGGGGAGGCAGCATGAACCCCCCACCCAAGCCCCATACTCCATTTCCATCCCTCACTCCCTGCCAGGAGTAGAATGTGGGCGGGTAAGAGTCCCGGAGGGGTAAGAGCCATTGGTGGGAAGCAACTGTAGGACCAGTGCCGCCACCACTGCCCAAGAACCTGGTGTTCGATGCCGCATCCTCCCGGTGGCGTCCGTGGCTCTTCTCCTTCCCCCTGACCCACCCATGCCTCCGTCCTGGGGCTGGTGGGATTGCTCTCAAAACCACCTTAGCCAAGAGGCCTCCTTCCCGAGACTCAGCAGGAAGAACATAGTGGACAGCCAGGCCTAAAGGGGCTGGGCAGGGGCTCTAGAGAATTAAAGCTGCCGAGGCCACAGCCCTGCCCTGTGAGGGCCTCACAAGCCCTATGCAGGCTGAGTGCTAGAGACTCCCCTCTTCCAGGAGCCGGTGCCCTCCTGGGGAGGCAGGCAGACAGTGCCCCGCTCCTGGGTGAGCTGGGTGCCCTAGTGGCCTCAGACCTGGCCGTGTGCGTTCTTAGAAAGGCGTTTGGTCTTTCCTCTAAGATGAACATAGTGTCCCTTCCTCAGGGTTGGCTGAGGAGCTTGGTGTGGGCAGCCGGGCTCCAGGCACACAGTGGCCCCAGCACACCTGTCACTTTGCCTGCCACCCCCCTAGGGCAGCAGCATGGTTGTAATAAAGCAATAAAGCCAGCGTGGATGGGCGACATTGCTATTGCTATTAATGATCTTTGCTCATGAAGTTTTTAGTCGCCTTTCTGGCCTTCCTCCATCTCAGGCCCAAACTGCCCCTTCTTCCTAAGGATCACCCTGTGCTTCTTGCTGCAGAATACTGGGGCTTCCCCCTTCGCATTTCCGTGGAACTGAGAGATGGCACCTCCCTGTGAGGTGGGTCTGAGGGGGGCCCCTGCAGATGCGGTTATTGGAAGGGCTGAGGGGTCAGAGGCCAGGTTTGGCCCCACCGACGGCTGGCACCAATAACAACACCCATGTAGACCAGGTGTCTGCCCAGAAGCCCCATGTGCCTGAGGTCAGGAAGCCTCCCTGGGAGGTGGAGGTGCTGTTAAGGAGCAGCTGGTGGGAACCCCCAGTGTGCTCCTCTCGAGGGCCTCAGGGGCTCTGAGTCTGCCAGCTCCTCAGGCTGAGGCCTCCAGCACCCCTAGCGTCCACCCTCCAACTCTCCCCTGCTGCTGAGACAGATCTTGGAGCCTCGGCCAGGCTGTCCTAGTCACAAGGTAAGTGTCCAAGGCAGGGGTCTAAGTGTCCAAGGCAGGGGTCAAAGTCACCAGCAGCCACTTGAGGCCTCCTTCCTGTTGAATTGAGAGGCATGGAAAAGGGAGCGTCTGCGAGGAAAGGATGGCCGCGTTCCTTGTCAGGTGGGTGGGGACGTGGGACACGCCTGACATCAGAGAAGCCACATGGGGCAGGGGGATGGGAAACGGCCTCCTCTGGGCGGGGGTCTGGTGGGAACTGGGGGCATTTCTCTCTCTTTTTTCTCCTTGAGACAGACTCTTGCTCTGTCACCCAGGCTGGAGTGCAGTGGTGCAATCTCTACTCACTGCAACCTCCACCTCCCAGGTTCAAGAAATTCTCCCACCTCAGCCTCCCAAGTAGCTGGGACTACAGGTGTGTGCCACCATGCCTGGCTAATTTTTGCATTTTTAGTAGAGACAAGGTTTCACCACGTTGGCCAGGCTGGTCTCAAACTCCTGACCTCAAGTGATTCGCCTGTCTCGGCCTCCCAAAGTGCTGGGATTACAGGTGAGCCACTGCACACGGCCAGGGGCGTTTGTCTGCTCGAAGGCACATGTTCCCCAACAGCCTTTGAGCGTGGGATCAAGGGATTGCAGCTGTCCTGAGGGGCGGGACGGCCCATGGTGAGGGACAGTGCCCTCCACAGCAGGAGCTCAGTGCTGACCGTGCCTCCATGGTGACTGTCACGGTGGTCAGCCTCATTGTCATCATCACCACTCCTGCCACTGTCGTGGCTGCCGCTGCAGTGAGCTCAGTTTCTAAGACACAACACATGGATTGAGCTGACCTGATCTGCCTTAAGGGGCAGCCCCTGGTGTTACAGAAGCAGCAGCTGAAGGCCCGAGAAGTCGCTTGACTTGTCAAGGCCTCAGCCGTGTGTGCAGAGCTGGTCCCGCCCTGTGCTTCACGCCCCCTATGCCCCTCACTGCCTGGTACATGGATGCATCATGGCAGGAAACTGGAAAAACAGCCCGGAGCTGCAGCACGGCCCACTCCAATGGGCCGGAACGCCGGCCTCGCTGGCAGGAAGAGGCCCTCCAAGCACCTCTCGTGGATCCAGCCCAGATCCGGTCCTGAGGCTCCTCCCGCTGGAGCCTGGGGTGCCCTCACATGCCCTGCGCCAACTTCGCAACAGCCCAGCTTCCTGGCTGCTGTGTGCCCTGCCTGTGTCAATATTATGACTGGACTTCCTGTGGGTCAGGCCGCACATGGGGCGTCCGCGTGAGGTACCCACGTGGAAGTGGTACCCCCGTGTCCTTGAGCCCACTGGAGTCTGTCCCCATTGCCGTCGTCGGGAGCCCGGTGCAGTTGTGTCTTCCTCATCTCTCTGGGCCTCTCAGCACACAGGTCTGTCCTGCCTTTGATAGCAAGATGGACCTAGGCAAGGTTCCTGGCTTCTCCAAGCCTTGGTGTTCTCGTCTGTGACCCACGCACAGCTGCCTGGCTGACTGTTGCAAGGGCTGGGAGGATCAGGGCTGGGGTGGTGCCTGGAGCTGGCTTAGCATCAGTGACCCTCTTCTGTTCCCTCTTCCCACCTCCAGCCTTACCGTCTGCTTCCCCCTTGGGCGGCCACCCCAGGGCATTGGTTGTGGAACTGCTCTGTGGGTTTTGTCCTTGATACCTTTCCAGGCTTCTTCAGGGTGGGCTCAGGCAGGGACTCAGGGGGACTGAGCTTCCAGCTTGCAGCCTCACCGCCTGGGTTCCGGTTGTGGCCGGCCATTCACTGTGCTAAGCTTTGTGCCTTGGCGTTCTTAACTGTGAAAGAGGGTTACCCATAGGTTCCACCTCCTGGGTTGTGTGAGGATGTGACACACTCTGTGTGCAGCACAGGGAGCCAGGCACAGTTGAAGCCTGATAAGTGTGAGCTGGGAGTGGCTGTTGTCCTCCGGGCCCTGCCCCACGGTGCCCAGTAAATGTTTGATGACTGTGGTGTGTGTGGGTCCTGTCCATCATGTGAGACTCCATGGAACCTGAGGCAAATAGGATTTGAGTGTGGGGTCTGGAGGAAGGGAGGAGAGAGGGGAGAGGAAGGTGCAGCCGGGGTCCTTGCTATCTTCAGTCACGATGCACACATTGCCGACTCCTAAACGTGTGTCAGGCCAGGCCCAGGGTTCAGGGATCCCAGGGCCCGGGGGATGGTTGGTTAAAAGCAGACTTGGGAGTGGGAAGGACAAGCGGGAGCTCAGGCGGCATGTAGGTGAGGGTGGGGTGAGGTGGAGGTGGGGAGGAGTGTCGAGGGGAGGCTGGACACCCTGCCCCTGTGGCTAGGGCGGCAGGAAGCCTGTGTAGACATGCAGCTGGTGTGGACAGGAAGGGTGGCTTGGTTGGGATCTGTCACCTGGTCACCATGCTGCTCCTTGGGTAGGCAGGGCTTTTCCTCAAGGGCCAGTTTGGTTAAAAGGTGATGATGTCTGCACAGATGTGGCTCCAAATTCCACCATCCCCAGGGGCCCGTGCCCCCATTCCCAGTTCTCTAACCCCTCCCCAGGGCCGGTGTGGTGAAGAGAGCACAGTTTCCGGGCCCCAGGCAGCCCCTCTTGCTCCTTAGCTATGTGGCTTTGGATAGGTTAACTGCCTACCCTGTACCTCCGTCTCCTTTTCAGATAACCTCTGCCACAGCCTCTGCTGTGGCATTTGGTGATGAAATCAGACCATGTGTGCCAAGAGCTGGTCCAGGACCTGGCCCCAGCTGGCGAGTGGCGAGGATGGGGCGGCCCCTTGGTGTCTGCTCCTACCTCCCAGGCAGGCAGCTCGGCCTGGCCCAGGGCACATTTCTCCTGCACCCAGGCACGTTCTTGCCTCTGGTGTCCCCGAGGGTGGGGCCTAGAGCCTTTCCGTCACACCTGGCACACTGGAGGCCTCCCTGTCTGCCTTCACCCGATGCCTGCCCTGACCATGTGACGGTCAAGGAGTGCACAGTGTACAGCACGTGGGGTGCTGTGCAAAGGACATGCCCCAGCCAGGTCACTGGGGATCTTTCTGGCCAGGTCAGGCCGTGGCTTCGCTGTGACTGTCTTAGAGGCTGGGTCTTGGCAGGCCTGGTGGAGGCCTCAGGTGGGGTAGAGTAGCCGGTGGGCCTCAGAGGCTTTGTCCACCTCTGACTCCTCAGCACTCAGGTGGGGCCCACTCAGGCCAGGAAGAGCACTGGGCTACTCACAGCCGTGCAGCGGGGCTCCAGCCCCAGTCACACCACTGATTGGCCTGGGGTGGCCATTTCACTGCTCTGAGCCATAGGTTCCCCACTCAGGAACTGGGAGCGGGTGGGGCTGCATGGTGGGCCTTTTGTGCCCCCACACTTCTGTTGCCATCGTGTTCTTGGGTTCCCCTCTGTGCCTAGGGTTTCCTGGGAATCCTGGCTGAGACTCACTGATAACCACAAATGCCCACCCAATCCAGAGGCCACAATTCCTCCACCCCTACTTGGACATCCGTTACCAGCCAGAACTGGCCTTCATCTGGCCCCACCAGCCTTTGGCACCTCTGAGGACTCATAGGCCCGTTTCAAGGAGCTCAGTGCTGGATTGCCTCTGACCCCTGTCCCTCTCCACAGGTGCCCAGGCTCTGGCTGGCCCCCTTCACAGCAGGCTCCCTTCCCCGACAGGCCTCTGAGGGGCAGGCACCTGCCTTAAACAGGCTGCCTGGCTTCCAGTCCTGTTCTGCCTGCCTCGAGCAGATCAGTTAGCCTCTGTGAGCCTCAGTTTTCTCTTCTGTGAAATGGGTACAGTGGTGTTGATCTCATTGGCAAGGCTTGCATGGAAAGTCCTAACGTAGTGTTCCTTCAGACCCCACTGCCTCCAGCCCTCCATAGGGTCCCCTTTTCTGAAGTCCTATGTCTTGGAGCCAGGCGTGGAGAAGGGGCTGGGACCAGCCTCGCCGGCACACTTGCTAGCTATGCAGCCCGGGCGGGTCATACCGGGCCTCTGGGACTCAGTTTCCTTGTCTGTAAAAATGGGGAGAGTAAGAAGCTGCGATGGGGTGAAGTGAGCAGAGACGAGGTCTGATTTGGATTTTATGAAGGTTTCTGCAACCATGGCAGGGATGCAGAGAGAAGAACAGGGTTGGGATGGGATGCATTTTGGAAATGGTGAAGGACTTGCTGATGGAAACCTTTCTAATCAGACTTGCTAAGAATGGTTTCGTGCTTCTCTTAGGACCCTGGTTGGGTGGGCTGACCTTGGAGTGGTGCTTCCTGCTAGGTGGAGGGGGCAGGCTCTGGGAGGGGTGGTGGCTGGAAGGGACCTTGTTTCAGTGTACACGGAGCACCTGAGGCCTAGGAGGGCTCAGAAATCACTACAAATCCTTTGCCAAGCCAGGCTCCAGTCCACTCTGCTGCCCTTTCTTTTTTTTTTCCTGAGACTGGGTCTCACTCTGCCTAGGCAGGAGTGCAGTAGCGCCATCTCTGCTCACTGCAACCTGTGCCTCCTGGGCTCAGGCGATCCTCCCATCTCAGCCCGAGTAGCTGGGAATACAGCCATGCGTCACCATGGCTGGCTAATTTTTTTTTTCTTTTTTTGAGATAGAGTTTCACTCTTGTTGCCCAGGTTGGAGTGCAATGGCGCGATCTCAGCTCACTGCAAACTCTGCCTCCCAGGTTCAAGCAATTCTCCTGCCTCAGCCTCCCAAGTAGCTGGGATTACAGGCATGTGCCACCACACCTAGCTAATTTTTTGTATTTTTAGTAGAGATGGGGTTTCACCATGTTGGCCAGGCTGGTTTCGAACTCTTGACCTCAGGTGTTCCACCTTCCTCAGCCTCCCAAAGCCCAGGGATTGCAGACATGAGCCACCACACCCAGCCCTAATTTTTTAATTTGTGTGTGTGTCTGTGTGTGTGTGTGTGTGTGTGTGTGTGTGTGTGTGGAGACAGGGGTCTCGCCATGTTGCCCAGGCTGGTCTCAAACTCCTGGGCTCCAGCCATTCTGCTGCCTCACCCTCCCAAAGTGCTGGGACTGTAAGCATGCGCTTCCATGCCCAGCCTCCACTACCCTTTCTTTCTGTGCCTCCAGCTGGCTCCTCTGACTGTCCTGCAGGAGGAAGCCACTGCAGGTGCCAAGCTCTTGGGGTTCTGGTGTTTAGCCCAGCCAGCCAAGCATGGTTCTGTCCCTAGCCAGTCCCTGGCCCTCCCTGGCCATTCGCTTAGAGATGCCATTTCCTTCTAGTAAACCCTGGGGAGGGCGAGGCTGGCTTGAAGCTCAGCTTGGCAGCCATGGGCTCCAGGAGCCAGTACTTTCCCTCGGGAACACCTGACAGTCCCGGACGCCTGGCTCTACACAGAACTGGGAGAGTGGCCTGTCATTGTCACCAGCCCCTGCGATGTCCCCCTCCACTCCTTGGTGCTGGCTTGGGCCCACCCCATTTCAGTCCTGCTGAGCTTTGCCTCAGTTCTTTATTCATTCAGCAAACATGTCCTGGGCATTTGCCCCATGGAAAGTACTGTTCTGGGAGCTGTGGGCTTTTGGAGGTGAGCAGGAAGTTGACTCCGGAGGCTGCAGGGACCTGCTCAGGCATCCTCGTTACTGCCTGGGTCCCAGAGCGAGCCAGGAGCCTCCTAGGCAGCAGGGGCTTCTCAACCAAGCCCCTGGCTCTCCTCCTCCAAGACTTTCTGTGTGCACCAGCATCTTCCATTTTGCGTTTCCCATCTGTTTACCATGTGTAATTTTGTCAGCACATCACGTCCCTTTCATAATGAAGCAAGGGACAAAGAAACAAAGGCCAGTGGAGCCCAGTACAGGGTGGCCAGAGGTGTCGGCTCCATGTAGGTCTGCTGCTCTGGTGTGTCCCTGCGTGAGGGTCAGGCTGGGGAGGTGGCAGCGAGAATCAGCCAGGCAGGAAAGACTAACGGGCTGCCCAGAGGCAGGGAGCCAGTGCGTGGGTGGTGGTGGTTGGGGTATTGCTGAGTGCAGAGGCTTGGGGGGAAAAGCCAGGGGTTAAGGGACGCCAGGCAAGCACCCGAACTGGGACTGAATTCTCTGGCAGGAACCTAGAAGCAGCTCAGCAAGGTGAGGGAGATTT
Source organism: Hylobates moloch (assembly GCF_009828535.3). NCBI lineage: Eukaryota > Metazoa > Chordata > Mammalia > Primates > Hylobatidae > Hylobates > Hylobates moloch. Next base: position 49,888,544 of record NW_026652290.1, on the reverse strand, counting down.
GAGACATCAGAGGCAAATCATGTCTCTCTTAGAGCCCCTGTGGATCTGCCAAGACTGAGGGCTTCTCTGTCTCTTTTTGGCATCCTGTGCTTGGCTGAAGATGAGAACCTTGCTTTCCCACTGAGAGGCAGTGGGCCGCAGCACTGCAGGAGCCACGGCGTCTGCAGACGCATTTGATTCCCCCATTAATAGCAAAGCTCCCACTCCAAGGATCTTCCAGCAGACAAAGGGCGTTTTAACCTTCCTCTCAGTCCCAGTTGCTTGGAGTGGCTCATGTGGCCTCTCTGAAGGAGGGAGGAGGCTTCAGACAGCCCCATGCGTGTTCAGAGGCAACAGGAATTCGCAGGAAGGGCCAGGCGCAGTGGCTCACACCTGTAATTGTGGCACTTTGGGAGGCTGAGGCAGGTGGATCACCTGAGGGCAGGAGTTTGAGACCAGCCTGGCCAACATGGTGAAACCCCATCTCTACTAAAAATACAAAAAACAGCCGGGTGTGGTGGTGGGCACCTGTAATCCCAGCTACTCGGGAGGCTGAGGCAGGGGAACCGCTGGAACCCAGGAAGTGGGGGTTGCAGTGAGCCAAGATCACGCCATTGCACTCTGGCTTGGGCGACAGAGCGAGACTCCATCTCAAAAAAAAAAAAAAAAAGAGAGAGAGAGCAGGAAGGAAGGCTCTCTCGCAGAAGGCTCCAGCCTTGGCTGAGCGTCCAGTTTGCTGGGCACCTGGGCCAGGCCCTTCTCTCTTGGGCAATGAGACTCCCAATGACAGCTGCCTCGCAGGGCTGCTCTGAGAGTCAGAAGACCTGTTCCTGAGTTTTTCTAGTTGAGCAGGACCTGGCCCTGTTCTCTGGAGCTCATGGTCTGAGGGACGCCCCCTCACCTGCCTCTGGACTCTCTGGCATCCATCCAGCCACTTCAGTGTGACGTGTGGCTGCTGCGTGTGCCCTTCCCCAGGAGTGGCTATGTTCTGCTCATCACAGAGGCCTGGTGCCCAGCACAGTGCACAGCACTTCAAGGCCCCAGAGCATGTTTCCTTAAAGCCACATCATCTGCGAAAGGAGTGGAGCATTCAAGCCTGCTGGCTCTTCCCAGGCAGAGGAAAACCTGGAGGAGAAGCCCAGGGACCCACGCATCCCCCTCCTTCTATGGGAGCCACTCCGCCTGCCCCACCCAGATGCCATATTCAGAGGACGGGAGGCAGAAAAACACAGGTGGCTTCCACCGCAGAGGGCGAACATTTGCTCCTGTGTGATCGGAGGGCAGTGCAGGGGCTGGCTGGGCCCTGGGATCATCGTGATAGGCTTCAGTGGTCTGGGTGGATGGGCCGTGGTCAGAGCCGATGTGACCAAATTGGCCTTCAGGGGAGCCCAGACCACCTTCTGAGTGGAACCCAAGCCCCAGCATAGGTCCTTGAGGGAGCCAAAGGAAAAGGGATGTTCAGACTCACTCAGGTGTGAATGCTGCCCCTGCCCAGGCAGGGACATGGCACCCCCACCCTCTTCTGTGATGCAGGCCTAGAGGTGGCAGTTCTGGAAAGTTCCTCCTCACCTTGCAGGAGAAACTGTTGAGGTGGAGGGCACTTGTCCAGGGCAGCACACTGTGGCAGGTGGGAGCCAAGGCTCGGGAGGTGGGCCGTGCTGAGCCGTGACAGGTGCTGGTGAGCCTCTCCTCCACTTCCCCGTGCTCTGGCCGTAGCAGAATGTGTCCCACTGCTGTCTCCAGCCAGCTCTGGCTCTTCCCTAATTCGGCCTCATCCCTCCGTGTCGCCCTTCTTCTTGGGGGTAGGTACAGCTTCTTCTTGGGGGTTGGTACAGTGCTCTGCAGAGCTCCACTGCTTCCCAGCTGGATGACGTGGACAAGCCATGTCCTCACTCTGGGCTGCAGTTTCCTCCTCTGTTAAATGGGCACAGTGGGAGTACCTGCCTGTAGGGTCGTCGTGAGAATCCAGTGAGTTGGTCCCTGTGCAGGGTTTAGAGCTGTGCCCATTAGTGCTCATGCATGTGTGTGTGGTCACTCTGGTGCCCATCCGCATCCGCAGTGGAGGCTGTGCATGGCCTAGAATGAATATATATGTGCTCCCTTTCACTTCTGTGCTGTGGGACCTTAAAAAAATCTGCTGACCGGGCGCGATGGCTCGTGCCTGTAATCCCAGCACTTTGGGAGGCCAAGGTGGGTGGATCACCTGAAGTCAGGAGTTTGAGATCAGCCTGACCAACATAGTGAAACCCTGTCTCTACTAAAAATACAAAAATTAGCCAGGAGTGGTGGCGGGCACCTGTAATCCCAGCTACTCGGGAGGCTGAGGCAGGAGAACTGCTTGAAGCCGCGAGGCGGAGGTTGTAGTGAGCCGAGATTATGCCACTACACTCCAGCCTGGGAGACAGAGCGAGACACTCTGTCTCAAAAAATTAAAAATAAAAATAATAAAAATTTAAAAAATCTGCTGAATTCACTCTAGCTGTCACTGATGAAACCTTGCGGGGAAGTGGCTCCATTGGCTCAGCCTGTGCAGCTCACAGCTCACCTTTGCTGGCTTAAAAGCAGCCAGAGTGGGGAGGCAAGCTGCCCACCCTGTTGGCCGCACACTCTGCCTTCTGGAACACGTTCCTGCACTGCTGGCCCTGCACGGAGGGCCATGTTCATGCCTCCGGGGCCACGACAACTCTCTCTAGAGTAGGACATGGGAGGGAGGCTGTGAACATCTGGGGCAGCATCTTCTCTTCATGGATTGTCAGGAACTGCACCCTTGTTTACCAAGGGACAGAGGCTAGCCTACCACTGCCTTGTGGCTGAGGGGAGGGGGCCGGGTCTCTAACACTGTCTTCTTTGTGCTGAAAACCAAACACCTTCTCTGCACAAGGTATGTCTGTGAGAGAAACACACCAGAGGACAGAACGGAGCAGGTGCTGAAAGGGTTGCTGTTGGCTGCAGGATCCTGGCTACCAGGCCCCGAGCCTGGCCTCTGCTGGTCTCCCCAGTCAGCCAGTTCCTGCTCACGGGCCAGGTCTCAGTTTCAGTGCCTCCTCCCGCAGAAACCTCTGGACCCTCCAGCCCAGAGAAGCCCCCACCCCACCCCTGGCTGGGTGTGCTCTGGGCGGGAGGGCAGTGACTGCCGGGCAGTGGAGCGGGAGGGCGAGTGGCTCCCCCAAGTGCGGAGCCCCAAGTGCGGCTCCTCTCCTGTCATGGCAGGGACACGGTAGCTTTCAGGACAAGCAGAGGAGATAGTAGGGAACTGAGGAGAGTTGTCCAGAGAAGTTTCTAGATTTGGCTCGCTTTCCACATAGGGTCAGAGCTGGAAGGGACCGTCTGGCCACATCTGACTGCCAGGTGCTGCCAGGGAGAACCTGCGGAAGGTGCTGGACGTGGCTCTTCTGGGAGGAGGCCACTCGTGGGAGCTGAGCTGAGCAGGGGGTGCTGGGTCAGCTTAGTGCTGGCCGTTGGATGGACACGGGCCCATCATGGGCCTGGGAGCCGCTGTGGGCTTAAAAAATACAGAGTTGGGGGGATCCAGAGTGAGGGGCTGGAGCACAATTTCATGTGAGGGGTCATTCTGGGACAGTGGCACCACCAGCAGACCCGGGTGGCTGCTGGTAAGGGCCTGTGTGTGTGGTCACCAGTTACTCTCTTTCCATGTCTTGTCGGCTCCCCACGGCCTCCGCAGAAGACAGGGATGGTTACAGGGAGGACGGGAAAGTCCAAGGTGTGCAAGCATCCTGCATCCCCGCAGCCAAGTTCTGGGCGGACACTGCCCTGAGCCAGGACGGCGATGTGGGGCGCCCTCCCTACCCAGCTGCCAGGTCACCCCTCCTGGAGGGTGGGGTGGGGCCCTGACACCTTGTTCTTTGTCCCTGCCCCAAACTTTGGGGCCTGGATAGAGGGAGGCAGTGACATTAACTTCTTCCTGGCCATGGATACAGGTCCCTGAGGACACTGTGTGTGGGGACAGCAAAGCCTTCTTAATCCCCCAGCCAGCCAGGCACCTTCACACCTAAATGGAAACCTGCATGCTGGTTTCCATGAAGAAAAGGTTGCGATTGGGGTTTCTGGGAGGCCAGTGAGGGGCTGGGACTCCACAGAGGAGAGTGGACCCACGGGGGGCTGGGCCACCCTCCAGCAAAGGCTCCTGGCCTGGGGGAAAGTGGGCAAGGGATGAGGGATGCAGGGAGCAGTGTGTTCAGAAAAGGTTGTTCCCTGAGCGCAGATTTGACACCTCTTCACTGTCAGCGCTGAGACACGCCCCTGCCCTGGGGAGCTCAGAAAGTCAGGTGCAGGATCCAGTGGCCTAATTTTAGATCTTGGGTCTCCATGTCAAAATGACAGCAGAGTGATTAAAAAAGAAAACGACAGCATGGCCTTGCCCCCTTGTTAATTATGGATCAAGTACATTTCCATGAGAGGGGCATCTCCATGCAGGGCCACCATGGCTGCATTTCTGCAGCCTGCAGGTCTCTGTGCCACCCACACCCCTCAAGCGGGAGTGGGGGTGGACTCCCTACCACCCTGGTGGGGCTTGGGTGCGTCTCAGGTGAGGAGCAGCATCTCACCCACAGAGACGTCTCCTCACGGGGCTCAGCACAGGGTCAGGGAATGGGAGGGACAGTGGTGGCCGTCTTGGGCAAGGCCCTTATTAGACATGAGAATCCCAAATGGCAGATGAAATACCCATTTACCCAGGACCCTCCAGGAGGAACCCATTTTGCATCAGAGAATTATCCAGTATTCAGTGAAACAGTCTCCCTCTGTCGCCCAGGCTGGAGTGCAGTGGTGAGATCTCGGCTCACTGCCACCTCTGCCTCCTGGGTTCAAGCGATTCTCCTGCCTCAGCCTCCCTAGTAGCTGGGATTACAGGTATGCGCTACCATGCCCGGCTAATTTTTGTATTTTTTGTAGAGACAACCTCCACCTCCCAGGTTCAAGTGATTCTCCTGCCTCAGCCTCCCAAGTAGCTGGGATTACAGGCACGCACCACCGTGCCTAATTTTTGTATTTTTAGTAGAGACGGGGTTTCGCCATGTTGGTCAGGCTGGTCTCGAACCCCTGACCTAGGTGATCTGCCCTCCTCGGCCTCCCAAAGTGCTAGGATTACAGGCGTGAGCCACCGTGCCCAGCCTTCAGTGGAACTTTAAATGCCTAAAGCTTTTTCGTTTCGTCTTTTTTAAGAATTAACTGTCTGTCTCAGTCTCAGGTAGGTTCCCTGCCCTCCTCCATCCAACCGTGTCATGGTGACGAAGGGTCGCCGGCCAGCAGCTCACCAGAGCAGGGACACACGGCCCTCGTGCCCTGCGCTGGTGCCCGAGGGTGCTACACTTTTTCAGGACTCTCCTTGTTTGGTGTTTCTGGCCCCTCCTTCCAGTGTCACATTGCTGCTCATGGTGCCTGGTGCCTGTCCCATGTCCCTCCTGTTTTGCTGCTGCTTATCTGCTGTTTGGAGCATCCTATGACAGGCCAGTTGGAATCCTACGTAGAGTGAAAGCATCTCAGCCCCAGACAGGCCCGACCACTCCCACGCCAGCTTGTGTTCTCATCGGGGCCTGGGCTGGGCTGCTGTGGAGGCCTGCAAGCCCGCGCCAGCTTCTCCGCCCTGCTGGGCCTCAGAGGCACCCATCAGCTCCAGCTCACCACCGTGTGTGGCCCTCTGCCCCTTGCCTCTGGGACAGGCTTAGTCTTCAGTTATTATGTTCAAAATTTTAAAATTTTAAGCAGTTAACACTGATGCGTGATGAAAATTCCAACAGCACAAAAAGGCAGATAGTGACAATGTCCCCCTTGAATCCCTTTCCCCTGAACCCCTTTCCAGTGTCTTGGGTCCCTTCCTGAGATGTTCTCTGCAGCCTTCTGCGTGGCGTTCAACATCATTTCCTTCATCAACAGTCGAGGATTATGGTCCCATAATAACAACAGTCATTAACGTTTATTAGCATTTCCCAGGTGCTGACCTTTGCACCCGTTCTCCTACTGATGGTCATTTGGTTTATTTCCAACTTTTCCTACTATGCACAGTGCTAAATTAAACCACCTGATACCACCAACCTGCACACGTGGGCAGGTACATGCAAGATCTGCAGCAGGGTCTGGAATAATGTCCTTTAGTTACAACGTTGATGATAAAAAGTTGATTCCCTGCTGCGGCCACTGTCTGCATGGAGTTTGTGTGTTCTCACGACTCCATGGGTTTTCTCTGTGTACTCTGCTTTCTTTCACATCTCCGAGATGTGCACATTCAGTGAACTGGCACATCTAAGTGGTCGCAGTCTGAGCAGGTGTGGGTGCCAGTGTGTCCTGTGATGGAACGGCGTCCTGTCCAGGCTTTGTGCCCTGGGAGAGGCTCTAGCCACCTGTGACCTTGAACTAGAATAAGCGGGCTGGGAAATGAATGAATACAAGTAATTGTCAACTAAAAATTCGTGAAGTCTACAACAATCACACAAATGCACGACAATAAATGATGGGATCCGAATGCAGCCTGAGCCCGCCACTTCTGTTCTTGTTTGGTTTTGAACTGTGTGGTGGTAGGAGGTGCTGTGGCGTACCCTCAATAGCTGTGGGGAGTGGGGGAAAGGGGGGTCCTAAAGCAGACCGTTCAGGTGTGGCTTGTGCACACACCCCTTGACCCCCAAGTGCCACAGGGGACCCCAAATTCCATACCAGCTGTGTATCTGCAAAGCTCAAATGGACTCTTGTTTGAAATTCGACCTGATCGGTGGCACAGAAAAGCTGTGAAGATCGTCCCCAGAGAAACTGAGCAGCAGCAGGCGCTGGAACAGGCAGAGATTGTGCTGTTCTGTCCTGTCCCTCCCTTTGGGTGACAGAGAACCACGAACGTCCCTGTCCTCAGAGGGTCATGGGACATGTTCCGGAGGGGGGCGGTGGGGAGGACAGTGAGCACAGAACGTGGTATTTTGAATCCAGGCTGTACCGGCGAGGAGAGAGAGTCCCTGTGCCCAGCCCTGCTGATCCCCCCCGCTATCAGGGAGGAACTGTTTTCAGGGACAGTCTCACCACCCTGCGAAGGAGGATCCACTTCCGTCAGCACCCTGCCTTTCATGCACCTCCTTGCTGTTGAGCAGCATGTGCTCCCTCCCTGCGCCCACGCTGCCTACCCCCTGTTGGCATGGCCTCTGGAAGCTGCGGATTTACAGGGACTGAGTGTGTGTGCAGGTACAGCATGGCCCACATGAGGACGTGCCTCCCGTCTGCTGGGCTGAAAAGCTGCGGAAGCCCCAGATCCACCTGAAAAGCACTGCTTTTGCCCAAGAGGATGGACAGGTTGTCATAGCTATGGTTATCATAAGTGGCCTGTGGCTTCATGAGGTATTAGCCTCAGAGAGCTGAGTGGAGACACGCGGGCCTGCCCTGTGCTGTCTTTGCAACTTTCCTGAAAATCTAAAAGTGTTCTAAAATAAAAGGTAAAAAATGCCACGGTTGGCTGGGCACAGTGGCCCATGCCTATAATCCCAGCATTTTGTGAGGCTGAGTGAGGCAGGTGGATTGCTTGAGCCCAGGAGTTTGGGAGCAGCCTGGGCAACATAGCAAGACCCCATCTCTACAAAAAAATATAAAAGTCACGCCTGTAATCCCAGCACTTTGGGAGGCTGAGGCGGGTGGATCACGAGGTCAGGAGTTTGAGACCAGCCTGGCCAATATGGTGAAACCCCATCTCTACGAAAAATACAAAAATTAGCCAGGTGTGGTGGCATGCGCCTGTAGTCCCAGCTACTCAGGAGGCTGAGGCAGAAGAATCACTCGAACCCGGGAGGTGGAGGTTGCAGTGAGCCAAGATTGTGCCACTGCACTCCAGCCTGGGCGACAGAGTGAGACTACGTCTCAAAAATAAATAAATAAATAAAAATTTTGTTAAAAAGGGCGTGGTGGCACATGCCTGTAGTCCCAGCTATTCGGGAGTCTGAGGTGGGAGGATCATCTGAGCCCAGGGAGGTCAAGGCTGCAGTGAGCTGTGATTGTGTCACTGTACTCCAATCTGGGTGATCTTGTCTCAAAAAAAAAAAAAAAAAGAAAAAAATTTCATGGCTGCTTGTCACTGCAGAGGGTTGGTCTCAGCCTGGTCAGGGTCCTGCTGAGGAGATGTGGCCTGGTCACCATGCCTTCCGGACACACGCCACGTAGTGTGGACACTCGCCACCCTCCACACACTGCCCAGACAGGCTCTACCTCCTGTCCTTCAATACCTGTACTTGGCCGGGCGCGGCGGCCCACGCCTGTAATCCCAGCACTTTGGGAGGCCGAGGCGGGCGGATCACCTGAGGCCAGGAGTTGGAGACCAGCCTCAACATGGAGAAACCCCGTCTCTACTAAAAATACAAAATTAGCCGGGTGTGGTGGTGCATGCCTGTAATCCCAGCTACTCGGGAGGCTGAGGCAGGAGAATTGCTTGAACCTGGGAGGCAGAGGTTGTGGTAAGTCGAGATCACGCCATTGCACTCCAGCCTGGGCAACAAGAGCGAAACTGCGTCTCAAACAAACAAACAAACAAACAAAAAAACCGGTGCTCACCGTGAAGCCCTCACAGACTCTGGTATGAATTTAGCCACAGACTTGATGTTCTGATGCCTCAAGGAGCTTCTGGGTCCCTCAAGGGCCCAAGTGACATGATCTCCAGTGCAGCCTAGAGCTTTGGAATCCCTCGCCCTCCCCCAGACTCCTGGTCTCCTGAGGACCCCTAGGAGCCCAGGGACCATTCTAGAATGGCATGTTGTATACATGCTGTCCCTCCCCACTGGATGGTCAGCCCTCAGGGGCAGCACGGCTTGGCCCAGCCTACCCAGCCAAGCGCATTCAAGCTTTGGCCTCACCTAGAGCCAGGCTGGACTCCAGCAGGGCTGTGTGCAGCTTGGCCAGATTTGGAGCTCCCGTCTGTGGACCACCACCATGACGATAGCTACCTCAAAGTGTTCTTGAGGACCAAAGGAAGTCATTCCCTCCCCTCGAGGAAGACTGGAACCTAATGGGTATCCCGGGCGTTGGGGGGAGGTTCAGATAGAACATCCCGCTGCTATGCGTGCAGCAGAGTGGCTGCCGTCAGATTTCTTTGGGGTGGCCTGTGCACTGGCTCTGATTTGATGACATTCTCTGTGTTTTCCAATTTTCTTCTTGCTCTTTAGCTCCTTCATTCTGGCTTCTCTATCTTCACATTTCCCACAGAATTCAGTTGTGATTTAGATTTTCCATGCCCCTCACTAGTGTGTTCTGGCTCCTGTCATGCAGACACCTTACCCTTAAATACCAAGTCCGAGATAAACCTGCTTTCAGTTCACAGGCGCTTGGAGGTCCTGGGGGTTCTGTCCTTGAGCATGAGGAAGGAGATGCACAGGGTAGGGCCCTGTGGCTGTGCCCCAGACAGGAGGAGGAGGAGGAGGAGGAGGAAGACGAGGAGGAGGAGGAGGAGGAAGAGGAGGGAGGCTTTCTAGACACACAGGCAGGGCTGGGGGAGCCATGCAGGAGACAAGCCAGGCTGAACTTGGGACTTCTGCACACAATGCTTCTCTGCCTGGAAGGTCTTTCTTTCTGTGTTCTGTGTGGTGTCTGCTTTTCATCCTGCATGCCACAGTGTGAAGATCACCTCCCTGACTACCCTCGCTCCAGGTTATTCTTTCTCCCAGCACCCTGTTCTTTGGCGAGCGCATCTCTGGCATCATCACACAGAGTCCATGCGGCACAGACAGGAGGCCCCCTTGGGCAGAGGCCCTGAACGCCTGGCCTGCTTGCCCTAATGCCCCAGGGCCTGGCACTTGGCAGCCCTCCATAGCTACCTGAAGAACAGATCTGTGTGTGGAGAGGGGTTGGGAGCTCTGCACTTTGGGAGGACTATGGCTGGCACTTGCTTGCAGTTGGGGTTGGGCTGGTTTGCAAATATTTCTCTCTGCCTCAGCAGGTGTGAAATAGCACCTCGGAGCTCCTTGTCTGTTCAATTATTTCCAATTGAATTAATTATCCTGCAGTAACAGCGGAGCTGCTAATAGGGAACATTGGGTGCCCCCCAGGAGGAGCATGTGGCTGGAGAGCACGCTTGGAGCTGGAGACCAGTGGGCAGCCCAGCTCTTTGGGGGTGCAGGCCCCCTGGAGCTCTTCTGCAGATGGGCATCTTCATCCTGCAGTCACCAGTGCATGCAGAGGTCCAGCCACGGCCACCTCTTTCTTTTCTGTCCTTTAAATGGAGAGGGTCAGCACGTAGCAAATGAACCAACTCCGCCTTGACTGCAGCTGTGAAGATAATGAGGCAGCCTTGGTTGTCATCTAAACTCAGCAATGATCGGGAGCTAATTGGGATTTCGTGGCCTGCTTCCAAATTGCAAGCCCCGTTGGGCTACCAATGCCCCACCTTGTCCCAGCCTCTCTTTGGCCATAGGCTAGGCCAGCCCCAGAGTGGACAGGGAGGCTCCCCAGGGTTGGATGAAGGCAGGCGCCTGTGAGCAGAGGCCTGGGGGCCGGATGGGTGGCAGGTGGCCAGGCCACTCTTCCTAGCCCAGCTGATGCCATCCCGTTATCTTGTAATTTTCTTCCCGGGGCCTTATCAGACTTACTAGCAAATGTCAGAAACAATGAGAGTCACTTAAACCTGATCATGCCCACTGCACCCCCCACCAGCCTGCCACCAGTTTGAAGCCTGCTTCTGAAAATGTGGTGGAGAAAGCCCTGCTGCTCCTGGGAGGGGCCCAGGCCATTTGACTCTGCCTGGTGGGTTCAGGGCTGCCTGGCTAGCCACCAAGACACGGGAGAGCAAAGCCCAGCCAAACCCGGGGACAGTGGCGTCCAGCAGGCATCGGGCCACACTGTGGACCACACATGCCCTTCTCCACAGGTGCCATCATCTCCTTTCTTCTCCTGTTAGTGATGGCTTCATTGGCCTCAGGTGACACCACCTTCTAGCCCAGGCCACTGGATCCAGCCAGAGCGTCTGTGCATAGCCCCAGGGAGGTGTGGGGAGGCTCGGCTCCACCTGGCAAGTTTATAGGCTGCTTGAGGACATAAGATGGGTACAGAAGAGGCTTCAGGGCTCAGCAGATGCTGTGCTGGGAGCGAGCCCAGGCGAGGTGGCCCAGGGACAGAAGATGGAAGGAGGTCGATCGTGGCCTCCTTCCAGAAGGAAAGAGATTTTAGCAGGAAGAGACAGGCAAGGAAAGGAATTGGTTTTTCAGGAAGAGGGGTACTTTTTTTAAATTGACAAATTTTAAGCATACAGAAAAGTAGAGAGGATGAACCTCCAAGCATCAGCACTTAGATCCCAGCACATCCTGCCTTGGTAGCTGATGTCACAAACGCCGTGACCTGTCCCCCTGCATGCCATCATAGTGTCTCTAAAACGGAGGACATTTCCTACCTCAGCACAACTCATTATCACAAAAGAGAACATTTTGAGCAAAAGTTTGGAAGCAGGCAACAGTAGGGTTTGTTCTGGAATGGAATGAATGAATGAGTCATGGGCTGGACCCAGCCCCACAGAAAGAGCAGAGGAGGCCGTCTCTGGTGTAGGAGTTGAAGCCAAGACTCAGCATGCAGGACAAGGAGCCCAGCCTGGTGGCATGGGCTGTGGCTTCTCCAGTGGGCCCATGGGAATGGCCCTGGGGCTGGGACCTGTGGGGACGGCGGCCACAAGAGGAGGATCTTCAGCATGGCCTGACAGCACCTGTAATGTAGGCGGGCCATGGGCTCCTCCAGGTGGCAGGAACAGTGTGAGGAGCATGGAACATGCTGGGAACCACGGGGCATGTGCCCTCCGGGCGCACCCTGGACAGACCTGGGCGAGAGGTGGGCTGGGATACCAGGACGGTGAGAGGCTTCAAGGTGTGTTTGTCCTTTGTCCTTACACAGGTGACCAGCATGGGCAGGTGAGGTCCCTCAGAATGCTCTAGAACAGGACAACTGAGGTCCCGGCTGCCCCGCTCAACACGCCATGATTCCTAGACTGCCCTGAGAGGTCAGGTTTTAAATAGGGTGTGGCCCGGCAAGGACCCTGAGGGATGTGAGGCCAGACAGTTCCTTGGTGGCCGCCCGCACGGGAGGCTGAGTGGCCCTTTGGAAGAGGAAGTGCCTTGTCCGAGTTAACCCGGGCCCAGGCCTACCTTGGACTCCCTCTGGAGAGAACAGCTGGCCTGTTCGCCTCCTTTCTCCTTCCTTCCAAAATAACATGTCCAGGTCCCTTGGTAAGAATGCTGCAGCTGGGGTCAGTCTCCAAACTGGAGTTTAGTGGCTAACATGCCTGCCTTTCTGCCACCTATTTCACACGTGGATGATGGTCCTGGTTCAGCAGGGAGGATGCTCTTGGACCCGTGTCTGCTGGTTGGGAAGTGGAGAAAGCCGCCCTGTTCTGCCTCCATTTTGAAATGTCTTTTCTGTTCGGAGGACTAAAGGAAGCCAGAGCTGGTTCAGATGTTCATGTGCACCTGTGCCAGCCCCTGCCCATCACACTTGAGGACACCAAGGCTGTGGTCTGTGCAGTGAATCGGGGCAGTGGGGGGACTTCATGGTTAGAAACACAAGTTGGAGGCCGGATGCGGTGGCTCACGCCTGTAATCCCTACACTTTGGGATGCCTGAGGTCAGGAGTTCAAGACCAGCCTGGCCAACATGGTGAAACCCTGTCTCTAAAAATACAAAAATTAGCTGGGTGTGGTGGTGGGCACCTGTAATCCCAGCTACTTGGGATGCTGAGGCAGGAGAATCGCTTGAACCCAGGAGGTGGAGGCTGTAGTGAGCTGAGATCACACCATTGCACTCCGGCCTGGGCGACAAGAGCAAAACTCCGTCTCAAAAAAAAAAGAAAAAGAAAAAAAGAAAGAAACACAAGCTGGGCTTTCTGCTTCCCAGCTGTGTGGCTTTGGGCCAGCTACTCACTGTCTGGGTGCCTCCATGTTCTTGTTTCCTTATATAAAATAAAGTTCTTTCCTTGTGGATTGTCAGAAGGATTCTGTAATAATCCACAGGACGTGTTCTGCGTGCACTAGGTGCTCAACTTTCCTGACCCCCATCCAGTGCCCCGCTCACTGACCACGTCTGCCCTCTAAGCTGCCATTCCTATAGGAGGCATTAAGACGTCTAGCAAGGCTGTGTTCTCAGATGCCTTGAAATGGGGCCTCAGCCTTGGAGTTCTCTCCTCCCACCTGGAGGCCAGTCACTGACAGTCATCTAGCAAATTGTATGCATGGTCAAGCTCAGAGGTTCTATTTTGGGTCAAAAAAGGCATGAGCTGGCTGGGCGCGGTCGCTCACGCCCATAATCCCAACATTTTGGGAGGCTGAGGCAAGCAGGTCACCTGAGGTCAGGAGTTCAAGACCAGCTTGGCCAACATGGTGAAACCCTGTCCCTACTGAAAATACAAAAATTAGCTGGATGTGGTGGTGCACGCCTATAATCCCAGCTACTTAGCAGGCTGAGGCAGGAGAATCACTTGAGCCTGGGAGGCGGAGTTTGCAGTGAGCTGAGATCGTGCCACTGCGCTCCAGCTGGGGCAACAAGAGAAAAACTCCATCTTAAAAAAAAAAAAAAAAAAGGCACAAGCTGGATTTTGCCCTTTGTCGTGAGAACATTTCATGCCTTCATGAAAGTCACTGCAGCTGTGCTTCAGGCAGAGGGCCCGGGGTCCAGGTGGTGTGTGCTGCCTTCCGTGGCCCCTTCAAAGGGCAGCCACCTTCCCAGTGCCGCAGGAGCTCCTGGCCTGGGGCCACACGCTTGGAAGGGCCACTGAATGTGGTGAAGGGCTGGGTCCTGGTACTGAGCCTGTTGAGACTTCTGCAGGATTCACTGCTACGTGCCTGAGGAAGGCGGACAAGGGAAAGGACAGTGTGGAGTGCTCAGCAGAGTCCCCATGGTCGCACTTGGGAAGAATGCCCTGGCAGTGGACGGTCGGTGGTCACATGCAATGCGAGGCCCTCAGGACTCTGTAGGACATGACGTGGCTTCTCCGCAGTCCTGGGGATCGGGAGCAGATGCAGAATGTGGCCGAGTGGCCCGGGCCAGGGCCTGAGAGTCTGCATTGTGACGTGCTTCCCCGGTGGTGCTGCCGATCTGGGAACCACACTGGGTTTAAGTAACTGATTTAAGTAACTGATGCGAGGAGGCCATGCTCTGGGGGAAGGCAACTGGAGAGGAGAAGAATGATGTCCCCATGCCCCTTCCAGCCTCAGAGTACTCCAGACCCGGCAGTATGCAGGAACGGCAGCTTCACTGCCCATCCCCTGGGGTGGTCCCTGCAGCCTTGGGCCCTGCTCCCCTAAGAGTGGCCGAACAGTGCAAAGGAGGGGGCGGCCTGGTCCCTGCAGGCTGCCCTCAGCCTGGGTTTGCTCATCTGTGAGATGGGATCACATGTATAATCCCGGCTACTTCACAGAGCCCAGGCAAGGATCTCATGGACTTGTGCATGTGGAAAAGCCCCGAAACTGAGAGATTCCAGAAACACCAGGATTGTGGTCACTGCCATTACTGGAGGGCATAACCCATTCCCCTGTTTTTCCTCCATGAAAGACAATCCCACCAAAACACGAAGGCCCTGCCCTCAATCTGTTTGTGTCCTTGGCATGGTTCAGCCTGCTCTCCCCATGGCCTGAGAGGAAAGCGTTAGCCAGGAGGGTAGTTGGAAGTAGCGGGAGGTAATCCTGGGAGACCGTGGTGAGCTGAGGGCATGGAGAAGGCTCATCTGGGGTGACTTGAGCAAGCACCCTCTATCCCAAGCCAGTTCCCAGAGGCCACCTAGGCCCCTGTTTCTGGATTAACTGAGTAGGAGCTCAATCAGGCAAACCAGGTTGCTTGGCACGGTGCTTGCCTTAAAGAAGAACAAGGTGGGCCAGGCGTAGTGGCTCACGCCTGTAATCCCAGCTCTTTGGGAGGCTGAGGCGGGTGGATCACCTGAGGTCAGGAGTTCGAGACCAGCCTGGCCAACATGGTGAAACCCCATCTCTACTAAAAATACGAAAATTAGCTGGGTGTGGTGGAGAGCACCTGTAATCCCAGCTACTTGGGAGGCTGAGGCAGAAGAATCGCTTGAACGTGGGAGGCGGAGGTTGCAGTGAGCAGAGATCATGCCACTGCACTCCAGCCTGAGCAACAGAGCAAGACTCCATCTCAAAAAAAGAAAAAAAAAAAAAAAGAAAGAAAAAAGAGGAAGGTAGGCTATGCCCTTCTTGCTCAGGCACTGATATTCAGGGGCCAGCCCCGGGCAGATGGGCCCCGGGTGTTGGGCTCACGTGTCTGTGGCCTGTCATTTTAGCCTTGGGGCCAGGGGTAGCAGCCGTTTCTCTCTGGGCAAGGGGCTCATGAGGAAACGTTTCTGCCTTGGAAGCCCAGGTCACAGCTGTGCTGGCTGCAGACGCCCTGGCCAGGCCCCGGTCACTGAGGAGCCTTCTTGGGCAGGTTGCTTCATCTCTGAAGCTCAGAATCCTTTCCTGGAGCACAGATATCAAAATATTTATCCCCAGAAGCCTCAACACACCTGTGCTCACTGCTACTTTAGGCCCTGCAGCAGTCCCAGGTCTGGGCAGATGTTTCAAGCTCAGTGTGTGGGCTCTGGCTTGCTGGAGCTGGGCCCAGGGAACCGGCGCCTTGGGACGAGGCCCACCATGTCCGAGCCTGCCCACGCCCCGCCGCTGCTGCGGCTGGTGGTCTTGGGGCTGCCTGCCAGCCTTCTCTCCTGGGAGCTAAGTGGGGACAGGTGCTGTGGGCTACGGTCCACTATGCTCCCCGCTTCCTGTTTGGTGGATGGCCTGGGTTTTAGGAATGTGTGGAGCTGGAGGAGCTGAAAGAGCTGGGGCTCGGGATCAGGTGGTTCGGCTGACTCGGGAAACTTTGAGGCGCCACCACACCTGTCCGTACGTGAGGGAGACATCTTGCTTGCAGGGCTCTGGGAGGATAGGGGTGCTTCTGTGCTTCTGTAATGCCCAATCTTGGGCCTGGCGCCTACCTCATACGGGTGCTCTATATAGCAGCAGGCGGAGCACAATTCTGCTAACATCAGCAACAATCCTGTCGGTTGGAATAAACATGCAGATGCATCTGTGACCCCAGAATCCCAGCGGTGGCTCTGTCCCCGTCTCAGCTGAGCACTCAGCAGCCAGGGTGCCTGGACTCAGCACGGGGCTGGCACGGAAACTGGTAGTCACTGCTGTCAGTGCCCACAGAAAGCGAGAAGAGAATAGACAAATACCAGGCAGTGGAGACACTCCCTGCCCACTGCAGATTTATAATCAGTGAACATTTATTGAGTACCTGTTGTATGCCTTGAGGTGCTCACGGGAGCACTCGGGAGCCCATTCACTCGCCAGTGATGAGTGGGCAGTGTGCCAGGTGCCGTCCAAGGTCGGGGAGCGAGGGGGTCACTGCAGGAGAGGGTGAGAAGGAGGCTGCATGCTGCGTGGCCCTCTGAACCCTGAGCCTGCCTGGAGGAGTAGGCTGCGCTGCGGGGACCCTGTTGGAGAGGGGCAGCATGGGGAGGGTCGGAGCCTGCCTGCGGCCTCTCATCCTGCAGCTGCCTGGATGTTGGGCTCCTTCTGACAGTGTCCTCAAGTAGACGTGGGTTCTGGGGGTCTGGCTGGTGGAGGTCAGCTGGTGCTCCTGACTCACTGGCTCATCTCCTTGCACAGTGGCTGCTGCCACCTGCCTAGGGAGTCTTCCTGGGGCTCAGTTCCCCTGACCCCCTGGGACATCATGCCAGAACCCGTGCTGGCTGGCCACCCTCCCTCACGTGTGCTGTGCTCAGCCTGAAGTTGGTGCTTTCACCTGTGTGCTCTGGGCAGAGCAGGCGCAGAGGAGGCACTGGGATAGAGCACAGAGTCCACCTGGGACAGCCCCCTCCTTGCCCTGGCCATTGCTCCATGTTGGGGGTCTTCTGACGGGGGAGGGAGGGTTGGAGCTAGGATTGGAAGGCCCCTCTGTGGCTCTTCTTCCTTCCTCCATGAGCCCTCCAGGCACCACCCTCCATCCTGCGCCCCTGCCCCATCCCCACCCACGGCCAGGGCTGGCTGCTGCCCATTTTGGCCCCTTCCCTTGGGGCGTTGCTTCCAGGCTCAACTCAGATTCTGTCTTTTCCAGAAGGTGTCTCTGTCCTTCCATGCCCCCAGCCTTTGTTCCTTGTCCTCCCCTGTCCCTGCACTCCTGGGGTGGGCCCTCCTGCTCCCGAGCCTCCTGCCTGGAGGCTGTGAGCTCCCTGCTGCCTGCCCGGTCAGTCTTTCCTGCACCAGCCTCTCAGGACCCCTCCTGCCCACGCTCCTGAGAGATTCAGGCACCAGTGCATAGGTGGGGCACACAGGGGCTGTGGCAGACAGAGGGTGGTGATACAGGGGTGGAGTCCCACAGGCCAGATGCCTGGACACTTCTCAGCTGCGGGGCTGTGCCCGGGGCTCTGTGCCCCTGAATGAGGGCAATGGCTCCCCTGCACAGTGACCTTGTGAGCTGATTCAGGCCCCGTGATCATGATTAGCTGACAGCACATTGGCCCTCAGAGAAATGAAAATACACAGTTACACAGTAGCAAAATCCCAAGAGCAGTCCCTCAGTTGGGGCAGGGACACACGGACTGTGGCACGTCCACACCAAAGAATCCTGCGCAGCCACAAAAAGGAAAAAGCTGGGGATACATGTGACACCCTGGGCGCGTCGCAGAGGCATCATACCAAGTGCAGGATGCCACAGCCTGCACAATTCCATTTCTGTGACACTTGAGGAGGGAAACGGGATGGAACACAAGACAGGAGTGTCTGGGGTGGGACAGGGAAGGGCCCGGCTCTGGGTTGGAGCCTGGAGCCGGCCGGAAGTGCTGTGTCCTGATGTGGTGGTGGTATGCATTTGTCAAGACTCATAGACCTGGTTGGGGCACAGTGGCTTACAGCTCTAACGTTAGCATTTTGGGAGGCCAAGGCGGGAGGATTGCTTAAGTCCAAGAGTTGGAGACCAGCCTGGACAACATAGCGAGACCCCATCTTTACTAAAATCAGACAACAACAACAAGACTCATAGACCTGTACATTAAAAAGGGTACATTTTACTCTATATGTTATCTTCATAAATCTGACCTAAAAATGATTTTTAAAGTCCCCTCTTCTAAAATATACTAATCTTTAAAAAACAAAAACAAAACAAAAAGCTGGCTGACAGTGGGTGTTACTACTAGCACGTGGGCATTGATGATGGTGATAATGTCTCTCGCCCGTAAAAGGCCAGCTTGGAAACCTGAGCCCCAGCTGCTTATCGGCCTATGTAGCCAGACAACCATTCTGCCACTCACCAAATATTTTCAAATTTCCTTTCCGAGGCAGGCTGGAGTCCAGGTAAATATTGACCCAAGAAGGTGGATCACGCTTTGTGCTATATTTGGTTAATAGTTGGAGTCACTCCTAAGCTACTTTTTCAGTTGCTTTGTACAGGTGGGTTTGTTTTATGTAAAAAGAAAAGACACTTTAAAAAGCTGTGCATAAATCAGACATCATAAATGCAGTAGAAAGCCTCCCTATTTAAATGACTCAGCGAATCTTCTGATGAAACAACTGCCTCTTCCCCTGTAGTGTATTTATTAATTTCTTTTTCTTTTTTTGGAGACAGAGTCTTGTTCTGCCACTCAGGCTGGAATGCAGTGGTGTAATCGAAGCTCACTGCAGCCTCAAATTCCTGGGCTCAAGCGATCCTCCTGCCTCAGCGTCTCAAGTAGCTGGGACTACAGGCATGTGCCACCATGCCCAGAGAATTTTTCAATTGTTTGTAGAGATAGGGTCTCACTTTGTTGCCCAGCCTGAGGTACATTTTTAAATATATATTTTATTTAAGTGAGAGCCGTGACAGCAATGACACAATACTGCCTCCGTCCTGGCCGGGGGCTCTCTGTGCCGCTGGTGGCCATCGTCTTTGGAGAAGTCGCTCAGAGTGTATTGATGGAGTGACCTCCCTGCCTCCCTGTCCAGTTGGGCTCAGGTACCCAGCTCTTTAGCACCCTCCCTCTACCATTGTGGGGCCTGCGGGTCACTGAGGGCTGGGAGGGCTGGGACCCAGGCCCCTGACTGGCCCCCGTTGCAGTGTCGGAGAGACCACCTCAGACAGCAAGGACGGGCGTGCCATGGGTCCCGGCAGCAGCTGTCCCTTCCTGAGGAGGGCATTTTCCAGCTGACCACTCTCTGGTGCTTTCTGCCCTGATCTTCCCTGGAGGTGGCAGGTTGGACGTGAGGACGAGGTCCCACCCAAGTCACAACTGTGTGACTGTCTTCCAAGTCAACAAACATTCTCCGAGCCTCCTGGAAGGCTGAGTAGTGGGAAGGAAAGACACCTGCCTTCTACGCCGTGCTGGGCCCTGCAGCAGGCACTGTCCATGTCTCAAATCTCCCTCCCCGGGAAATCCAGGCACAGGTCATACTGCTGGAAGGCTCGTCTGCCTCTCCCAGTCTCGGGGCCAGAGCTTCCAGGAGCAAAGAGTGGTCTGGGCCTTTCCTTTTCTTTCTTCCTCTCTATCTTATCTCTCCTCCTGCTTTCTCCCAGAAGACAAGTATCAGGGATGGAAGAGGTGGCCACGTGGCAGAGCATGACTAATCGGCAGCTGAGTGGCACACACACAGGGGATTCCGCCTGAGGCCTGGGCCAGCATAGGGAAGGCCCCTGCAGGCTGCTGGGCATGGGGATGGCTCAGGGTCCTGGGCTGGGCTGAGCTGGGCTTGGGGGAGCCAGGTGTGTTGGGCTGGAGCTGGCCTCTGCTGTTGCTGGACCACAGTCACCCATGGAGGGCAGGGGTTGGGGACCTGCAGGGACAGCATCTGCCCTCTGGCCGGTGGGGGGTTCTTAGTAGCAGGGCAAGGGGAAGGCAAAGGGGGCCAGGCCCAGGAGCAGGTGGGGCCTCCTCACAGGAGCAGGGCAGGATTCGAGGAGCTCTGGGCTCCCACCTCCAAGCTGGACTCTGAGCATGCCGGCTCCCTTCTTCTTTCCAGGGCAGCAGCAGCCCCACATTCAGGACAGAGCCATCTGTGTAAGCAGGGCTCAGAGACCCTCAGACAGACATGGAAAAGGAGCAAAATGTATTCTCGTCGTCCAGCTTGAAATCTCCACTGGGACCCGTCAGCGGAGCACGTGGCAGACACCCTGTCCTTCCCATGCCCCCCGGCCTGTAAGGGCAGCTGAGGCCGTCTTACCTGCTGAGGGAGACCCCGCGCTCCCTGACTTCCCAGGCTGGGTGCTGGCACTGGTGAAGGGTTTCGGGCTGTGGGCCTCTTGCCTTCCACTCAGACTGGGCCAGGCCCAACAGCACCATGAACTGGAGCTGCCCTGAGTAGGGGCTGACACTGCCAGGCCAGCCTCGTCCTGCTCCCGGCCATACCAGGTCCCACGGGGCCGATGGACCATTTCAGCGGATGCAGGGAGCACGGAGCATGAGTCACACCTGGTGGACGGGCAGGTGTAGCAGGCCCTCATGAGAGGAACACCATTGACTTTCCCACTGGGTGAGGAAGGGACAGCTCTGTACCATTTCCCTCTGCTCAAACCCACAGGAGCCAGCCAGGGCATGGACGCTCCCATGAGGTCACCTTTGCTGGTCTGTTCCTTGCGGGGCCGCTGAGTTCTTGACAGAGGTGACAAGTGACCCTGGGGCTCCCTTGTCCAGGAGGAAGGTTGGGGGCTGCCTGGTTGTGCTTTGGACTTGGAGGCAGACAGAGGAGGCCTTTGAACTTGGCCTGAGCTTGTTGGGTGAAGCCAAGGACAGAGGCTGGGGTCTGAGTGAGGGGAGATGGTCCTGTGAAGTCAGATTGGCACAGATCCCCTCATCAGAGTTGGGAGGCCCCAGAATGTTCAGGAACAGCATGTGGCAGGGGTCATAACTGAAGCCAGACCTGAGTTACAATCCATTTACTCACTGTGTGTCCTTGGCAAGTCCTGTAAGGGAGGCACACTATAGGACGTCCCCTGTGGGGCTGGCATGCAGATTGAATAGGATACATGGCTGCACTCACCCTAGCACCTGGCGTGCAACAAGCCCTGTGCCGGTGTCAGCTGACGTCACTGTGCCGTGGGTGTCATCAGAGCCTGCATGCCCCAGTCAGTGCAGTGGCACAGGGCCTGCATGCCACAGTTAAGGAGATTGTAGGCCCTTGGGGAGACAGTGGCAGAATAAGGGAGCCATTGCCAGACACTGGACCAAGGCCCTCACAGAACCCAAGGGAGGGCAGGAGCATCCCCTGCTCACCGATGGGGACTCTCACCCTTAGGGAAGTTGGGGACTTGCCTGAGATCACACAGCTGGGAAACAGTGAAGCCTGGATTTGCCTTCTAACTTTTTATTTTCAAAAATATGCAACATACACTAAACTAGAACCGTTTAATGACCCCTGCACCACGATACCCAATGCCCAGCTTCAAGAATTCTCTCACGTCATTCTTGTTCCATCTGTCTTCTGCCCCTTCTCTGCCTCTTCCCCTTCACTCCTGTCTGCTTCCTTTCACTAGAGTGTTTTAAAGCAAATCCAGACATCAAATTTCATCAGTAAATATCTCACATACATATGAAATGCAAAATGTATCTCTAACAAGTAAGGACTTTTTTTTTTTCTTGAGACGGAGTCTCGGTCTGTCGCCCAGGCTGGAGTGCAGTGGCACGATCTCAGCTCACTGCAACCTCGTCTCCTGGGTTCAAGAGATTCTCCTGCCTCAGCCTCCTGAGTAGCTAAGACTACAGGCACATGCCACCATGCTCGGCCAATTTTTGTATTTTTAGTAGAGACGGGGTTTCACCATGTTGGCCAGGATGGTCTCGATCTCCCAAACTCATGATCCACCCGCCTTGGCCTGCCAAAGTGCTGGAATTACAGGTGTGAGCCACTACGCCTGGCCATAAGTAAGGACTTTTAATAATATAATACATTAAACATTCAGCAAAATTAATAATTTCATTTTAAAATAGCCTTACAGGCCAGACGTGGTGGTTCAGCCTGTAATCCCAGCACTTTGAGAGGCCACGGCTAGTGAATCACCTGAGGTGAGGAGTTTGAGACCAGCCCTGCCAACATGGTGAAACCCCGTCTCTACTAAAAATACGAAAATTGGCTAGGCATAGTGGCGCACACCTGTAATTGCAGCTACTCAGGAGGCTGAGGCAAGAGAATTGCTTGATTCTGGGAGGCAGAGGTTGCAGTGAGCTGAGACTGTGCCACACACTCCAGCCTGGGTGACAGAGAGAGACTCCATCTCAAAAAATAAAATAAAATAAAATAGCCTTATAGAGGAATAACCAACTTACAACAAAGTGCACCTATATGAAACATACAATTTGAGTTGTCTCTTTTAGAGATGGGGTCTTGCTCTGTCACCCAGGCTGGAGTGCATTCGTACTGCAGTGTCGAACTCCTGGGCTCAAGTGATCCTCCCACCTCAGCCTCCAGAGTAGCTGGGACTACAGGCATGTGCCACTGCACTGGCTAATGTTTTTATTTTTGTAGAGATGGGGGTCTCACCATCTGGCCCAGTCTTGTCTCAAACTCCTGGGTTCAAGCAATCCTCCTGCCTTGGCCTCCCAAAGTCCCAGAGTGCTGGGATTACCGGCGAGAGCCACTGTGCCCCGCCTACAATTTGAGTTTTGACGTGTTTCTACAGCCAGGAGGCATGTACTCAGGTAAGACTGTGAACATATCCATTCCCACTTTTGAGATCCCCCCAGCCCCTCTTGCCCTTTCTAACCCAGGCTGCTGCTGATCTGTTTTCTGTCACTGGACATTAGTTTGCGTTTTCAGGAATTTTATGAAAATGGAATCATACAGTATACCCTATGTTTGTCTGGCTTCTTTCACTCAGCATAGTTATTTTGTGGGTAATAGATGCTCTTACATGGACTGGTAGTTCCTTTTTAGTGCTGAGTAGTATTCCATTGTATCCATTCACCGTAGTTTGTTTACTCATTCACTGGTTGATGGACATTTGGATTGTCTCCAGGTTTTGACTATTACAAGTAAAGCTACTGTAAACATCCATGTTCAAGTCTGCCTGGATAGCTGCTTTCATCTTTCTTAAGTAAATACTAGGAGTGGAATGGCTGGGTCATGTGGTGGTAGGTGTGTGTGTAACGCTTCAAGAGACTGCCAAACTGGGCTGGATGCAGTGGCTTATGTCTGTAATCCTTTGGGAGGCTGAGGTGAGTGGATCACCTGAGGTCAGGAGTTCAAGGCCAGCCTAGCCAACATGTTGAAACCCCTATCTCTACTGAAAATACAAAAATTAGCCAGGTACGGTGGCATGCGCCTGTAATCCCAGCTACTTGGGAGGCTGAGGCAGGAGAATTGCTAGAACCTGGGAGGCGGAGGTTGCAGTGAGCCAAGATCACGCCACTGCACTCCAGCCTGGGCAACAGAGCAAGACTCTGTCTCAAAAAAAAAAAAAAAAAGAGAGACACTGCCAAATTGCCTTCAGAAGTGATTGTGCCATTCTGCATTCTGACTAGCAAGGAGTGAGCATTCTAATTGCTCTGCTTCTCTCCAACCCTCTTTACTTTTAGCCATTTTGTAAGAATTCTTTATATATTCTATACAATCCTTTATCAGATAAATAATTTACAAATATGTTCACCCATTCTGTGGGTTGTCTTTGTATTTTCATGATAGAATCCTTTGAAGTACAAAAGTCTAAATATTTGATAAAGCCAGTTTATTTTTCTTTCATTGCTTGTGCTTTTGGTGTCGCATCTGAGAAACCATTGCTAAATCCAAGGTCATGAAGATTTATACCTATGTTTTCTTCTAAGAGTTTTATAGTTTTAGCTCTTACATTTAGGTCTTTGATCCATTTTGAGTTAGTTTTTGTATATGATGTGAGGCTGAGAGTCCACCTTCATTCTTTTGCATGTGAATATCCTGTTGTCCTTGTGCTATTTGTTGAAAAGACTATTCTTTCCACATTCATTTGTTTTGGCAGCCTTGTTGGAAATCACTTGCCATGTATGTGGAAGTTTATTTCTGGGCTCTCTATGCTATTCCATTGGTCTATGTCTATCCCTATGTCAGTGCCACACTGTCTTGATTACTGTTGCATTGTGGCAAGTTTGAAATCAGGAAGTGTGAGTCCTCTAACTTTGTTTTTTTGTTTTTTTGTGTTTTTTTGAGACGGAGCCTCACTCTGTCACCCAGGCTGGAGCGCAATAGCACGATCTCGGCTCACTGCAACCTCTGCCTCCTGAGTTCAAGCGATTCTCCTGCCTCAGCCTTACAAGTAGCTGGGATTACATGTGCCCACCACCACTCCTGGCTAATTTTTGTATTTTCAGTAGAGATGGGTTTTGCCATGTTGGCCAGGCTGGTCTTGAACTCCTGATCTCAGGTGATATGCCCCCGTTGGCCTCCCAAAGTGCTGGGATTATAGGCATGAGCCACTGAGCCTGGCCTTTTTTTTTTTTTTTAAAAAAAAGATTGTTTTGGATATTTTATGACCCTTAAACATGCATATGGATGTTAGAATCAGCTTGTCAGTTTTACAAAGAAGTCAGCTGAGATTCTGATTGTGATTGCATTGAATCTCTAGATCAGTTTGGAGAGTATTGCCATCTTAACCAGTGTGTAATCCATGAACATGGGATGTCTGTCTATTTATTTAGATCTTTTGTTTCTTTGAACAATGTTTCATTTTCAGAGAGTAAGTTTTGTACTTTTGTTATATTTATTCTTAAGTATTTTACTCCTTTAAATGCTATAGTAAATGGAATTGTTTTCTTGATTCCTACTTTCAGACTTTTTATTGCAAGTGTATAGAAATACAATCATATCTTGTATCCTTGCTAAACTCATTTATTAGCTTAAAGTTTTTTTAGTGGATTCCTTAGGATTTTTAATGTATGAGATTATGTCATCTGTGGATAGAGTTAGTTTTATATATTTCTTTTCAATCTGAATGCCTTTATTTCATTTTCTTGCCCAATTGTCCTGGCTAAAACCTCTAGTACAAAGCTGAATTGCAGTGGTAAGAGTGAACGTCCTTTCATTGTCTTGTTGCTGAGTTTAGGGGGAAGGCATCCAGTCTTTCACCATTAAGTATGATGTTAGCTCTGGGTTTTTCTGCCTGTTGAAAAAAATTGAGTTTTTTGTTTTCTTATTATCAAGTTCTAAGAGTTCTGTATATATTTTTGATATAAGTCCTTCAAGAAGTACGTGCTTTGCCAATATTTTCTGCCAGTCTGTGGCTGATCCTTTCATTCTATCAAGAATGTCTTTTGAAGAGAAGAAGCTTTAAAAGTTTGATAAATTTCAAGTTACCACGTTTTCTTTTATGAATCATGCTTTTCATATTGTGCCTAAGAAATCATCATATAATCTAAGATCGTAAAGATTCTCTCTAGTCTATTTTCTTCTAAAAGTTTTAGAAGGCTTTATATATTTAGACTGATATATTTATATATAGATTTAGGTTTATATTTCTATTTATAGTCCATCTTGAATGCATTTTTATATTTTTTCTGAGTTATGGATTGAAGTTCACTTTTTTTTTTTTTTTTTTTGCATATGATAGCCAATTGTTCCAGTGGCATCTGTGGAAAGACTGTCCTTTCTCTACTGAATTGCCTTAGCACTTTGTCAGACATCTCAAAATCTGGTTGTGTTAGTTCCACTTTGTCCTTTTATTTCAGAGTTGTCTTGAGCATTCTAAGTTTTTTGTATTTTCGTATCCATCTATTTGTGGTTTCCATATGATTTTTGACATAGATGATTATTGTTGTCTGTGAATAAACACAATCCTGCTGAGACAGACTGAGACCCTGTCTCATAAAAAAGAAAAAAAAAACATTTCAGAATAATGCGTTAGTGTCCTAGCAACCTCAGCATGTCCGCCTTTAGCCAGCTGGGGACCCTTCAAGTGTTTCTTAGTGTTCTTCTCGCATTTCCACCTCTTCTTTCATGTCTTTCAGTCTCAGGTTCAACATCTTCTGTTCCCAGAGTAGACTGGAATCGGCCTTTTAACCAAGGAGCTCTGGTTATTTTTAGTGGAAAATGATATTTGGAGACCACAGTTTGAATGCTAGGGTGCTCACTGTTCTAGACCTCTCTAGGAAAAATGATTTTTTTTTTTTTTTTGAGACGAAGTCTCACTCTGTCGCTCAGTCTGGAATGCAGTGGCACCATCTCGGCTCACTGCAACCTCCGCCTCCTGGGTTCAAGCAATTCTCCTGCCTCAGCCTCCTGAGTAGCTGGGATTATAGGCACCTGCCACTACGCCCGGCCAATTTTTTGTAATGGAAAAATGAATTTTTTAGAAATAGAAATAAATAATGAATTCATACCAATATTTCCATTTCAAAAGTTTTTGTTCAACCTTCTAATTTCATTTTTGTACCACTTTTCTCTTATAGGAAGCTTGGATCCTAAATACAGTAACATAACGTGTATATAGTCAAAATAATAATAATATCTGTATTATTAAATATTTTATCACCAACAATAGATTTACTCGATGCAGTCTAGAATCTTTCTGGTTCTTTTGTCCTCAGGCTATGCGGCAGGAGGGAGGATTAGTCAAGATACTATATTTCAAAATCACTTGAAACTTCTTATCTGTGTTCTTAACAGGTTCATTGATTGAGTTTTTGGATTTCTAGTAGTTCCTTTGTTCTCTCTCTTTTTTTTTTTTTTGGAGACAGAGTCTCTCTGTCACCTAGGCTGGAGTGCAATGGTGCCATCTCAGCTCACTGCAACCTCCGCCTCCCGGGTTCAAGGGATTCTCCCACCTCAGCTTCCCAAGTAGCTGGAATTACAGGCACCTGCCATCATGCCCGGCTAATTTTTGTATTTTTGTAGAGACGGGGTTTCACCATGTTGGTCAAGCTAGTCTTGAACTCCTGACCTCAGGTGATCCGCCCGCCCCGGCCTCCCAAAGTGCTGGGATTACAGGTGTGAGCCAGTGTGCCCGCCCTGTTCTTACTCTTAATTATGCAAAACATTTACATGGTTCCATAGTCAACAAAGGACATTTGTAAATGTCTGGCATGTCTCCTCCCTCACCTGTAGGTAACAATTTTGATCAGTTTTGGGTTTGTCCTTCCCCTGTTTCTTTTTGAAAATGTAAGCAAGTGCTGCGTGTGTATCTCCCCCCAGCCCCTCTTCATTTTCTTATACAACAGTTTGGGTGCACCTTCCTCTGCACTTGCTTTTTTACTTAATGAATATATCCTGGAGCCGGGGAGCAAAGCGGAGTGAAGAGGTTGAGCATGAGCACTGAGGCTGGGGGAAGCAAGCGTCCCCCGCTGTGCCATGGCCCCTCGGGTGTGAAGCTGGGTCACACCGCTTTGCTGGGGCCTCGGGTGCGGGTTGTCTGCAAGCGGGCAGCTGGTGCTGGGACCTGCTCTCTGGCACTGCAGTGAAAAGTGTGCCCACCGCAGGGTGAGAGCTTGGGTGTACCTTGGACAGGGATTGATTCACTGGACTAGCTGGTGGTGTGGGCAGGTCTGTTGACCTATTGGAGACAATAACTGTTGGAGCCCTCGGGCAGGCTGTGTCACGTGGAAGGGCAGTTGAGCCATGTGCTGTGGGACGCTTTGGATGCTGCCCTGAGCTGCCACTGGTCCTATGTCCTGGAGAGGCCCCAGCGGCACTGGCCAGAGTGGCATAGATCTGAAAGGAGCCAGGGCTGTGCACACCTGGCAGGGCAGGTGGAGCTGGGTGTTGGGAAGGGCAGGTGTGATCCAGGTCACCGGGCTGGCTGGGCCTGGCATGTGCAGAGCAGAGGTGGCTGACGCGGTGTGACCTGGGAGAGCCGCCTGTTTATACACGCACTTGCTCGCTGGCCCAGGGCCTGCCTAGCTGGCAGTGACTGGGTCCTGTGCTGGGCTCTGCTGAGCTCCCCCCCGCACACCCCATCCACTATGAGCCCTGGTGAGAAGGGAGAGGGGTCCAGGCCCTGCTGGGATGCGCGGTGTGGACAGCACTTGGCGTGCACATGAGGCTTATGTGACGGTATCACAGTGACCTTGATCTGGGGCTGGGGAGGAAATGCCTCGATGGGCCGTCCTCATGCCACTGGGCCTGGGCCATCGGGGCTGGCCTAGGGGATGCCCGGTGGGCTTGGCAGCCTCAGCCATCCTTGTCAACTCCAGTGGGACTGAGGGATCCCGGATCCCGCCTCCTGATGCCAGTGGAGCCCCGAGTTTCTGTTCGGAAGGCCAATGGAGGGCTGGGCTCCGCCGCCTCTGAGGTCCCTGACCTCTCATAGGAGCCTGTGGTTCTGGGGGGCCAGGGTGGGATGAGGGAGAGACAGGAGTCATGGGCAGGCTCCCTGCTGCCCTGGGGACCTCTCACTCAGACATTTGTATGTCACCTACAGGTACCCTGGGGGCCTTAGGGCCCCTCCTCTCTTCATGGAGCCCAGCTAGTGGCCCCCTCCCTTCCTGGCTCCCTGCAGGGCGAGGGAAAGAGGAGAGAAGAGAAGGCCTCAGAGCGCTGATGCATCCATCATTCCACACAGACCCGTGCTTGTTGACCGCCTCCTCGGGTGGTAGCCCCGTGCGGGATTCAGCATAGCGCAGGCAGAGGCAGACGCAGTGTGAACTGTTAGGCCACAGCCACATCTTGCTGGGCCCACGAGGCAGGAGTTCAGGAGTGAGAAGGCACTGGCTGCAGCTCCTGGGGCTGGAAAGGGGGCCAGTCAGGCAGGCAGAGGGGGGGATCCAGCTGTATAAGTGAGGTGGGGGCGGTTCGGGAGGTAAAAGCAGGAAGGCAGAAGGAAGCTTAGAGCTCATGAGCCCCTCTGTGCTGGCACATGGCCCACATCCTCTGAACGAAAGGGACGGGCTCCTTTAGTGGTTCTGTGGGCCCTTGGCAAAGCTCATGGAAACACCCGCTCCTCCCCAGCATTCATTACCAATGTGAAGCGCTAGCCCTTTGCTTGGGGCATTCTAGACCCCCAGGTGCCCAGGCTGGGAGCCCTGGGCCAGGTGGTGGGGGGTCCTGGCTGTGGAATCCAGATGGGACCTACCACTGCAGCTGGGTATTAGGCAGATTTAGCCAGGGAAGGACAAGGTGGGAGAGGAGGAGCTTCTGAGAGTCCGTCAAGGGCTGGCCGCAGAGGGAGAGGCCTGGCAGCTGGCGAGCCCAGTGTGGCACAGGTCTGTCTGCCTGTCCTCTCCCTGGGGACACTGCTTCACAACAGACTTTCTTCATCAGCTTTGCCCAGGCCCGTCAGGCCAATAGCGTGGACTTAGCCTCTTGACTCTCACCCTTTTGCCCACTCCAAAACAAAACAAACAGCAGCATCGCCATGCGCCCACGCGCCTGGTGTAGACATTGCTCCAGGCATTTCATGGGCAGGAATTCGCTTAATCCGCACAGCAACTCTGTGACGCAGTCGAGAGAATTATTAGCTCCATTTTACAGATCAGGAAACAGGCAGAGAGAAGGGAAATAACCTGCCCAAGCTGCAAGTAGAGGAGCCGGTGTTTGAGCCCAGAACCCGGCGCTGGGAGCTGCGAGCTGCCCTCCTGGGCACTGGGGTGGACACTCGCCCATCAGTCCTTCAATGAGTGTGAAGGAGCCATGTCTCACTTCAAAGAGGGATTAAAAAACTCTACCCTCGCCGGGCACGGTGGCTCACTCCTGTAATCCCAGCACTTTGAGAGGCCGAGGCGGACGGATCACCTGAGGTTGGGAGTTCGAGACCAGCCTAACCAACATGGAGAAACCCCATCTCTACTAAAAATACAAAATTAGCCGGACATGGTGGCGCATGCGTGTAATCCCAGCTACTCGGGAGGCTGAGGCAGGAGAATCGCCTGAACCCGGGAGGCAGAGGTTGTGGTGAGCCAGGATCGCGCCATTGCACTCCAGGCTGGGCAACAAGAGCGAAACTCCGTCTAAAAACAAAAACAAAAATAAAAAACTAGACTTTCTGCGGCTGCACTTCAAGGACACGTAGGAAATTTGAGAGACCAATAGGAAGTCTCTAGGAAAGGGTCTTGTCCCCAGAAGGGGGTCATGCTTCTTGGGCCCTTACTGCATAGCTGGGCTGGCGGAGGCCTTGTGGGGTGGAAGGCTGTGCTCATTGCCAAGATTTGGGAAGCCTTGGCTTTTATTGAAAAACGCTGAGTGTTTAATTGTTGATCCAAATATTTTAAACATGCTATGAGTTTGACCAGAACACATCTTGGGCTGCCAGTTACAACCTCTGAGTCCAAGGACACCAAGAATAGTGCCCTGGAAAGGGCAGGGAAGAAGCATGGGTCCTGGCATGGAGACAGAGGCCAGAGCTGCCACCTCAGGCCAGACGGGCACCATGGGCATGTGCATGGGCAGAGGCGGTTCCCATCTGAGTGGGACCCAGAAAGAAAACAGACACAGTCCCTGCTCTGAGCCATGGATGGGGGAGAGACGGGCGCTCTCACATGTCCTGGGCCTCATGCCAGGGCTGGGAGCCTTTCATCCCTCACCTGCTCTACCCCTCCTACCACGCTGGCTTGGGGATCAGGGTAGGGGGTACTGTCCATCCTGTTTTTCGTACTTTGCAGCTGACTCAGTTGAGGTAGCGAGCAGCTGAGTGGTTTGCCTATGAAGTGCTGTCGGCTTTTAGCGAACGTCAAGGCCAGGATGGTATCCCTGGGTCTTGACCCCATCCCTGTTTTCCTCCCACTCTACTTGCCTTGGGCCTGTCTCTTCTGCCCTAGGGTAGAGGCTGTGGGTGAGATTTGCAAAAAAAGAAAAGGAGCCGGCATTTGGGGAGGAGACCTGTGTGTTCCAGAGCTCAGCTGGGGACTCCTTGCCAGGGTGTGGGAGAGGCTGGGCTACTGAATGGAGCAAACACACACCCAGGGGCCGGTTGCATTAGGGTTCCAGGTCAACAGCACAGACTGTTTTAGGATTAAAAGCAGTCCCATGGGACAGCTTGCACCAAAACATGGTTTGTTTGTTTGTTGTTTGGTACGAAGTTTCGCTCTGTCACCCAGGCTGCAGTGCAGTGGCATGATCTCGTCTCACTGCAAGCTCTGCCTCCTGGGTTCAAGCGGTTCCCCTGCCTCAGCCTCCTGAGTAGCTGGGACTACAGGTGCACACCACTGCACCCAGCTAATTTTTTGTATTTTTAATAGAGATGAGGTTTCACCATGTTGGCCTGGCTGGTCTCGACCTCCTGACTTCATGATCCTCCCGCCTCGGCCTCCCAAAGTGCTGGGATTACAGACATAAGCCACTGCACCTGGCCAGTTTGTTGTTTATCTGAAGCTTACATTTACCTGGAGGGTCCTGGCAGCCCCGGGGAGAGGAAATTTGAGCCAGGGGCACGGAGGGTTGGGCAAATGAATCCCCACTCTAGGATTCTGGAAATCTAGAAGACAGGCAAAAACCAGGAGCAGTGACAGCAGAGCGCTGGGCCATGCCGCTGCCCACTAAGGGCTCACATGCATGGCCCTGGAGGCGACTGCGTCCGGCACCCGCTCATTGTTGGATGAAACGAGCAGCTGGGCTCCCAGTGAGGACACAGTGGTGCTGCCAGGCAGGGAAGGAAGTTCTGGGAGTCCTGCTGGCTGCTGGTTTATCGATTGCCTGGGAATAACAGCCCCATCGAATACCAGTTCGCTGGGAGGCAAGGCGTGGTTTCCTCTTTTTCTTTCCCGCATGAGTTAGTCTTGCTCGATGCTTTTCTGTTGTCATTAGATTATTCTGCAAGATCATTTAGCATTGGCCCTTTCCGAGGCTAAGGGACAGGTGTGGCCTGGGTCTGTTGGGGGAGGGGGGCTGTATGGGAGGCTGAGGATGGCAGAGAAAGCCCTTGAAGGAAAGGTTTTTGTTGTTTTTGTTTTTGTTTTTTGAGATGGAGTCTTGCTCTGTTGCCAGGCTGGAGTACAGTGGCACGATCTCAGCTCACTGCAACCTCCGCCTCCCAGGTTCAAGCAATTCTTCTGCCTCAGCCTCCTGAGTAGCTGAACTACAGATGCGCACCACCACACCTGGTTAGTTTTTGTATTTTTAATAGAGACAGGGTTTCACCGTGTTAGCCAGGATGGTCTGGATCTCTTGACCTCATGATCCACCTGCCTCAGCCTCCTAAAGTGCTGGGAATACAGGCGTGAGCCACCACACCCAACTGGAAAGGTATTTCTTTATCATTAGGGAAATGCAGACAAAAGCCACCTGACACCCACTCAGATGGCTACGAAATTTTTTTTTCTTTTCTTTTCTTTGTTTTTGAGACAGGGTCTTGCTCTGTCTTCAGGCTGGGGTACAGTGGTGTGCCATCTTGGCTCACTGCAGCCTCGACCTTCTAGGCTCAGGCAATCTTCCGGCTAATTTAATTTAATTTTTTTTTTTTTTTTTGGAGAGACAGGGTCTCACTATGTCTCCCAGGCTGGTCTTGAGCTCTTGAGCTCAAGCAATCCTCCTACCTCAGCCTCCGGAAGTGCTGGGATTAGAGGTGTAAGCCACCACGCCCAGTGTCCCCCACCCCTGAAGGCTATAATTTTTGAAAACGGAAAATAACTGGTGTTAGGGAGGATGTGGAGAAACTAGAATTTTCATGCGTTGCTGGTGGGGCTGGAAAATGGGGCAGCCACTGTAGCAAACAGTTTCACAGCTCTTCAATAAATAGATTTACCACGTGACCCAGCAATTCCACTCCTAGGTGTATACCTGAGAGCAGTGAAAACACACATCCACAAAACACTTGGGCACGATTGTTCCTAGCAAGTGCCCGAATGTTGCTTGGATTTGGCCTTGGTCACCATGGACAGTGCTACTAACGCAACCCAAGTGTCCATCAGCTGCTGAACCGGTGGACAAAATCTTTATATACTGGAGTTGTATTCAGCCGTAAGAGGGAATGAAGTGCATTTATGCACTGTGGCACGGACAAACCTTGAGAACGTTACATAAAGTCAAAGCAGCCAGACACAAAAGACCGTGTAGCGTGTGATTCAGTTTATATGAAACGTCCAGAATAGGCGCATCCATAGCGACAGAAAGCGATGAGTGGTTGCCAGGGGCTGGCAGAGGCGGGAGGGGGAGGACAGGGTTTCTACTTGGGGTGATTAAATGTTCTGGACTTAGACCGTGGTGATGGTTGCACAGCTAAAAACTACTTTGAATTTTATCTCAAAATTGGAACAAAACAAAACAAAGCAGGCTGTGGTCCTGGGCCCCCGCAGTGCTCTCTGCAGGCTGCTTCTCTTCTGCCCCCACCCCCACCCCACACATTCCCAGCAAGGTCACCGCAGCCCCCCCCTCACCCCTGCAGCGCACATTCCTTCCGCCTTTTGAGCTTCCCACAGAGTCAGCAGCGGCCACCTGCTGGGACCTGGACTAGGGCTTGCTTACCTTCTGGGAGAATTGGCTGCAGTGCCAACAGCTGGTTGAGGGGAAGGCCCGGGAGCTACCTCCTTCACCTCTCCTTCCTGTAAACTTTGGCGTGCCCCGCACCCCCCATCTGCTGCCTGCTAGCCTGCCACTGCCAAGGAGCTCTGAGGACAGGGGCCAGAGGACTCACTAGGGAGCCACCTCCTGGGAGTCAGTGGCCTTGAGGAAATCATGGCTAATCACTCTCCTGCCACAACTGCTGGGAAAGGCAGGTCCACTTGGGAAGTGGAGCAGGCAGCAGTCATTGCTGGGGCTGGGGTGGAGGTAGGTGGCTGGGAGCAGGCCTCTGAGGCTCTTCTTGCTCTGGGCCCACAGGCAACTTGCTCATGGACCTAGAGCCCAGCCCCTGACCCCAGGCTGCATGCTTGTCTTTTTGCATCCTCCTTGCCCCCTCCCCTTCTCTCCGTTCCTTCCTCAGTGTGCTGGGCCAGGCCCGGCGATAACCAGCTCAGTACTGTGGAAACAGCAGACAGGCAGGAAGAGCTCCCTTCTCTCCACCGTTGGTGGCCAGATGTTGAGATTCCAGATGTGAACAGTTTGAAAAAAAACAACAACAAAGTAAAAGGATTCTGAGGCTAAAAGTCACTGTTTGAAAGTCTGTGCCTTGAGAAGAGCACTTGGGCAGAGGGAGGAGGGTGAGGGGTTTTCTTTGGTTTGCTTTGTGCCTGTGATGGACACTTTGTGAGGCCCCCAGTGGGAATTTGGGCCTGTGCCCTGAAGGCTGTGTGCTCCTACAGCCCTGGGCTCCTCTGGCAGTTCTGCTGGGGCCCTTTTAGAGTCTGTGGGAGGCACTCAGCAGCTCCCAGGTAGGGCCTGAGCTCAGACCCCATGTGTCTCCCCAGGGACAGATCTTCTCGGCCAGACGTCTCTTTCTGCCTCTTGGTGGGTTCATGGCTGTGTCTGGTTGAAGGGTTGTTTCCAGAAGGACCTTGTTGTCCGTCCAGATGAACTGAGCAAGTGTGAAAATCCCTGTGGAACTTGCTCTAGGGCAGATAATGTGCAACTGGGGTGCACGTGGTTGTTGCTCCTGTGTAGTTCTTCTTTGGAAATGGGGGCTTTGGAGCCTGGGAAGCAGAGAGAGGCATGCGCCCCCCACCCCCACCCTGGAGTCTCCCCAGGAAACATCTCGCTCTTGTTCTCTGCCCACGGTTTAGGTCGCACGATGGGAACACAAGACCCGCAAGCTGAGCAGGGCCTTCGGATCCCCCTACCTGGCTTGCTACACCCTGAGTGTCACCATCCTGCTCCTGAACTTCCTGCGCTCGCACTGGTAAGCACAGCTCTCTCACTGGGGAGCCACAACCCCTGGGCTAGCGGGAGGGCCGCTGCTGGTGGTACCTTGTCCCACCCCATGCAGGAGCCTTGCGTCTGAGCATGCAGGGGTTAGCTCTCAGAGCCACCTGCCACAGCAAGCCACCCTACCCCTCCCAGCCGTTTAGACTCTGGCCAGCAGAGGAGCCCCAGTGACCTCAGGAATGGGGGTATGTGAATGGGGGACAAAGGACAATGCCTGGGTGGTCCCAAGGTCACATCCCAGCCTCTGCCATGTAGACAAGGCTGTTTTAGGAGTCTCCTCCAGGAAGCATGCAGTCAGAAGGTGGATACTGGCTCGGGAGCCCTCAGGGGTCAGGCCTGACCATCTCTCCAGGTTAGGCTTGAATCAGCATCAGAAAGCTTCTTTGAGGCTGGGTGCGGTGGTTCACACCTGTAATCCTAGCACTTTGGGAGGCTGAGGCGGGTGGATCACCTGAGGTCAGGAGTTTGAGACCAGCCTGGCCAACATGGTGAAACTCCGTCTCTACTAAAAATACAAAAATTAGCTGGGCGTGGTGGTGTGTGCCTGCAGTCCTAGCTACTCGGGAGGCTGAGGCAGGAGAATTGCTTGAACCCAGGAGGCGGAGGTTGCAGTGAGCTGAGATTGCACCAGTGCACTCTAGTCTGGGCGACAGAGCGAGACTCCGTCTCACATTTTTTTTTTTTTTAAAGAAAGTTTCTTTGCCCATCTCTGGACTTGGGACAGGCACCTTCCTGCTGTCAAATGAAAAGGTCAGAGAAGAAGAACTGGAACTAGATGATGAGGCACAGCCCACTGCACTTGGGAGCAAATTTCTCTGCCCAGGCATCAGGCTAGACAAGGCCCACCTGTGTGGAATGTGATGGCTGCAGGCGACCTGGGGATGCAGGCTGTGCAGGGCAGCTGCCCCATCTCTGGGCCCCTGGTCTCACCACCCACAATACCCTGAGAATCATTGCACACGGCAGCTCATGGACTAAACATGGACCACGTGGTGCTTCAAAAAATGAGAAACTAGCTGCACCAGAGAATCCCCATTTTTGACTTGCTGAGACAGACCAGAGGCTCTGTGTGTGCCTGGCCACACCCCACGTGGAGTGCACACTGGGGCTGAGGCACAGCTGCCCCTTTGGATGGGGTACGTGTAGCCTGGCTCTCCCCATTACCCATGGCCCCATCTCCCTCGGACCAGCCTGGCCTGCAGGCACTGGGTGCACACAGGAAGGGGCCTGTGAATGCTCCATGCCAGCACGTGCAGAGCTGGGGCAGGCCTGGCTGGTGGTCAGGCCCCTCGCACACTCACTGAGGGTGGCCTAGGCCTTCCCCCTCTGTGGCCAGGCACCCTTGCTGCCTTCCCGTCATTGTCATAGGCTTGGCCACAAGAATGTGGGTGAGCAGCGTGGTCAGGGTCCTACTGAGGTCAGCCTTCTGCACTGGACCCCTGGTTCCTGGCCTTTGCTTCTTGGCACTTTGGGCCAGGGCTGCCTGTTGTCTCTAGGCCTGGGTGGCTATCCCAGGGTCTTGGTCCTCAGAGGGGTGGGTCCCCTGGTGCCTGCCCTGGGTTGAATGATGTAAAGAGTCTTCCCCAGAGAGGGCTTTTCACCCCTCAGAGGACAAGGGGTTTGGCCCATGTCACCGCCTTGGGGCCTATGGGTCTGCACAGCCTACGTGCTCACGAGCTCCTAGGGTCTCCGGCCCCAGGGAGCATTTTCACATTTGTAGCCTCTGGGTAGAGAAGAGTCCGACTGTGCAGATGGAGGAAGTGAGGCTTGGCAAGAAGGAATGGTTGCCCGAGGTTTTACAGCTCAGGGAGCGCTGACCAGCATTGGAGAACAGGCAGCTTCCAGCTCGGCAGTGGCTTAGGGAGAAAAGATTCCCTCCATTTAGGCCAGACGAACCTGGCAGGCACCCGCACCACCCAGGCTGGGTTATGGGAGCATCAGGGGACGGGAGATGGGCCTCTTTCCTACCCATGCTGCCTCTTGGGCCACCGGCAGAGTGTCCCTCCTTACCCGGGATGGGGCCCTGGCTGCATTGGCAGGACAGTCAGGGGTCTGTGCCCTCTAGCCCCCAGGCATCCACACTCCCCAGTGGCCAGGAGGGAGGGGGCTGGTGCTGGCTGACTGGACGCTCGGAGCTCGGAGTCCCCCATAGGAGCAGCGAGGCTGAAGACAGGTGGAGGGCTGCAGAGGGTTGAGACTCAGCCCAGGGCTGGCACGCTGAGCTGTTCCACCACCCCTGCTCCCTAGAGCATGCTGGGACCACCATCAGGGCTGGCACAAAGCAGGAGGAGTGGGCTGCAGCCCACAGCACACACAGCTCCAGGGGCAGCTAGGCCAGGCCAGGTGAGTGCCCAGAAACACCAGCCAGTGCCACAAGGCAGCTGCCTTGATCAAGCCCCTCCTGCCGGCCCTGCCCCTGGGAGCTGCTCTGAGTCTCTGCTGAGTTCTGATTTCCTGCCCAATCTCATCTTGCACTAGAAACCCTGGAGGCTTCCTTGAGCGCTCCCCATCACCTCCCTGCTGGTCCAGCAGCACAGCCTGTGATCTACCTGACCCTGGAGGTCCGCCCCCGTCATCCACCCCTTTTCAAGGCAGAGAGTAGAGGGCCCTGGCAGGGGTCATCCTTCCTCCTCCAGGCCCCAGCCTAGTGCTATGTGTACCTAGGAGACCAGGGGGACAGGCCCACCCACAGCCCAGCTCCAGGCGTAGACAGCAGCAAAGCACTGTCTGGTTTGTTCTTGGATCCTGGGCCCTGGGAGTCCTCCTGGGGTAGCTGGAGGAAGTCAGCTTCTTACAGATGGTGGCTCCCAGCTTTCCCTCCTCTCATATCAGTGTTGGCCTCACCTGGCGTCTGCCCAGCCAGCAGGGCCATGACTTTTGGTTGGACTGGCCACCCCTGGATTTTGGGGAAGAGAGAAAGGATGTCCTGGGCTGCTTTTTCTCCTCTCACCTTTTGCATTGAAAGGCAGACGCGTGCCCTGGTCCTCACTCTCTCCCCCACTGTTCTTCCCCTCCAGGCCCCTGCCTGCACCCTGTCCTGCCATGCCCCTGGTGCACGCACTGCTGACCCATCCTTCCCGCCCACACCTGCCAGTGTGAGGCACGCAGGTGGCAGGTGCTGGAGCTGGACCGGGCTCTTGGGCCAGGCTCTGACAGGACCCTCAGGACCAGCTCCTGCACCCCCCACACCCCCACACCCTTTCCCATGCACGCATCGCCTCAATGGCTGTCTAGAGGTGGGTATTCTTTTTTTGTGCAGTAAAATAGACATAACATAAAGTGTTATGAACCATTTTAAGCTTTACAATTCAGTGACATTTAGCAGCTTCCTGATGTTGTGCACCCCTTCCTCCTGACTAGTTTCTGAGCTTTTTCTTCACCCTATATGCCTGGAGCAGTCACCTCCCACCCCCCAGCCCCTGGCAGCACTCGTCTGCTTTGTGTCCCCATGAGTGTGCCTGTTCTGGGCCTTTGGGGTGTGGCATCCTTTCTCCATGGGAGATGACAAGCTTTGTGGGGTCCAGGCTGTGCTCGAAAGCCTCTGTGCCCAGCATGAGTCGGGTGGTGGGCAGAGAACACAGGCACGTGCTTGAGCCAAGCCTGGGTCATGGACGGGATGTCCGAGAGGCCACCAGCAGCTGACCTGCCAGCAGGTCCCAGGGTAGAGTAGGCCACTGTGTTAGCAGGTCTGCACCAGCAGTGCATCCAGAGGTCAGGGGAGGCCCAGGGCAGGATGAGCCACTGCTATCTGGAAGCAGATGTGCTCCATCCAGTCCCGAGGGGGCCATTAGCACAGACCTGTTTGCTCTAGCTGTGGAGTGTGAATGGGGAGGAAGGCTGATGGGCTTAGGGGCACTTGTTGAAGTCCCTTGCCTGAGCTGCCCCCTGCACAGCTGAACTTGGCCGGCCTTGGCTGGACTGCTACCCTCTGATGAGCCACAAGGCTGGTCTCGAGAAAGCCCACAGGGGCGGGCGAGGTGTGGATGGCCAGGCAGGGCTCGAATGGGCTTCACGAGACTGGGCTGCAGCCCTTGCTCCCGCCTGGCTGTGGGAGGAGACAGCCGAGCTTGTTAGGGCATCAGCGAGCTCCTGGTGTCGTTCACCAGTCATGGGATGGAACTGTATTCCAGTGCACATCGGAATTGCCTGGAGTCTCCCAGGGCTCCCTCTGGGTCTTCTGAGGGGAGAGGCTCCTGTGTGCTCTGGTGTGGCGGGCACAGCCAGGCTGAGAAGCTGCATCCTGGCCTCGGAGTGTGGCTGTCGATCAGGAATCTTCCTCGACCTGGAGGTGCTCCCAGGCTGGGCTAGGAGGCACCTGGAGGGGCAGGGTGGTCTCTGGAAGGTGGTCTGGGTGGGTAGGGTGCAGGCAGAGCCCTGGCTGAAGAAGCATTATGACCAAGACCTGGAGGAGTGAGCCGGCTCTTCAGATGGCTGGGTGGGGCCTGTGAGTCCCCGGAGAGGGCGGCCCCCACTCACAGGCTGGACAGCAGGGGCAGGGCAGGTGGGGACACACCTCAGCGCTCTGTATACTAGAGGCGATGGGGCAGGTACAACCCTGTGGGACACCAGACTCACCCCAGAGCCCCTCTCCCCCAGGGAAGTCTGTTTTCAAAAACTCCCTGATGATTCTGAGGCCAGGCCCTTGGGACTGTGGCCCTGGAGAAGGCTGGCACAGGTGGCCCTCTGTCCTGGTGACTACACGTCCTGGTCACTGCTGCATCCCAGTGCCTGGCCGGACCTGCTCCAGGATGTGGTCAGGACAGGCCGGGGGTCGAGCAGCTGCATGAAGGAGGGAGGGCATGGAGCCGATGGGACAGTTTGCTTCCTATGGAGCGATGGAGGGCTGGGCGTGTGCAGAGTTCCATGGCAGAAAAAAGCGACTCCTGCCGTCTTGGCAGAATAGGCCAGAATTTTTAAAGAGTCTGTGGACTGGGAAGCCAAGTGTATTAGTTTCCTTCTGCTGTGTAACAAATTCCCACACACTTAGCGGCTTAAACCACACAAACTTACTATGTGACAGTTTCTGTGTCCAGGAGGCTGGATGGGGGGGTGGAGTCTTTGCTCAGGGACTCCCCAGGCTGGAATCAAGGTGCTGGCTGGGTGTGAGCTCACCCGAGGCGCGGTCCTCCACGCTTTCGGGTTGCTGGCAGGACGCGGGTCCTTGAGGCCCAGCTCCTAGTGGCCTCCCCACAGCACAGCAGGCAGCTCTGTGGCTTTGGCTTTCGGTCTCTCTGGCTTCTAGACCCTTTTGGAAAGGCCTACCCAGGGTCACCTCCCTTTTGATTAACTCAAGGCCGGCTGATTAGGACCTGAATTCTATTTGTGAAATCCCTTCACCAGAGTGATTCCCTCGGGGCAGGTGCCTGGGGTAGCCATTGGGCAGGGTCCATGCGGGCAGCTGGAGAGTAAGGGGTGGGGGGGGGCACTTAGGACAGGGAACCTGGCGTAGGCTTTCCTGGGCACGAGGGCCCCCAGCTGCTGGGAAGAAAAGAGGGAGAGGGGCTGCAGTTCAGCAAGAGTGGGGCCCAGGCCCTGGTAGACCAGGCCAGTCTGGCACCTGAGGGGCTGCGGCTGGGAAGGAGGGAAGAGGCACCCTCCCCATCCCCAAAGCACACACCGCCAGGAAGTTTGGAAGGAGAGTGGGTATCAGCCTGGGATTCCCAGGTGCTAGGGGTGCTGGGATACTGCTGCCTGTTGTCCTTGGCCTGCCCGTGAGGCTTGAGCCTGTCCCACTGTTTACAGGTTGTGAGGAGGCAGGAGAGCCATCCTGCCCCTCCTGCTTTCTACCATCTGCTTCCCTGTTTGTAAAACAAGACGGACTCTCTCTCAGCTATTGATGGGTTTTGGAAACACTTTGGAAAGGTGACATGTTATTAAAATGCTTAGAATTAGTGCAGCGTCAAAGCCCGAAATTCAAGCCCCTTGATGGTTTCGGGGGTTGCATAGATGAACATTTCTTTGTTTTAGTAGTTATATGCTTATTTTAATATGTCTTGGAAAAGAAATGACCCCATCAGATGACTCATTTCATGGCTAGCATCGTGTAGCTGAGATGGAGTGGAAAGAGCGAGTCACTCCAAGCCTGGGGTGAAGGATGTGGAGTACATGGCACTCAGGCCACACGTGGATGTGGATGACGTTGCGGAGACATCCCAGGATGATCAAAGTCAGGGAAGTGTTTCTGGTCGGCTGCAGATAGAAACAGGACAGGCCTGTCCCAGGTGGGGCCTTGTGCCTGTGGCCTGGTATGTGGCCCAGGACTGCCGGCTAGGGACAGGGCAGGGACACTGAGGGCAGCGATGCCCCCTCCCCACCTCCACCCCAGGGTTTCCGGGATTTTATGGGAGCAGAGTGCAAACAGCCTCAAATCACATTAATGACTGAAGGTTCAATCCAGGTCTTAAAAATAGAACCCAAGGCAAATGAATGAGTCTCCGTTCCCCACCCCTAGTGCGGAATACTTCCAAGGGAAATTGCGTCTTGTATTACCTCATTCTGTTAGGGAGCTTGTGGTCACAGAGCTACTCATCCATCCACTAATTTTCCCTGTGGAATGGACGGACTGTGCTTTCCTGGCTTAATGGAGGAGCTAGAACACTGTGGATTGCCTAATTTGGGCCATGAGATTCCAGTAAACCTGGAATCTAGAATCAGAGTGTATTTGACTGGGTAAGGGGCCACTTGGTGAGAATGCCAGGGAGGAGCTCAGCCCAGTTCCTCTGCTGACTCTGAGCAAATGACCCACAGAGCATTGTGCCAGGAGCCAGCCCAGGCTGTCATCTCAGAGAAAGGAAAGGAAAGTCCCCAGGACTGGGGCCGTAGGCGGAGGAGCAGCTGGGGGACTGAGGGTCAGGTCTGGGGCAAATCTGGGGCCTCTCCCACCCACTCCCTGGCCCCAGATCTGCCCTTCATCAGGAATCTGCTTCCAAACAGATCTGGTTTTCCTACTGAGCCATGCCCCCAGGGAAGCTGGGCCCTGAACGAGCTGGGCTTTTGGGCCACACCAGAAGGAGGAAGTTCCCTTTCATCTGCTGCCTGCTTGTGTGATGCAGATGAATTCTGGCAGAGGAACCCTGAGCATGGGGTGTGGACCCAGGCCCTGGCTCTGGTCTCCGCAGGAGGGGGTAAGAGCAATAGAGTCTCCCTCCAGAGTGACCCTCCGGCATCCTCAGGCCTGGCCTCTGCTCCCACCCCCTATTGCAGCACCTGGATGGGTCTCCCTGGTTCTGCGTTTTCTACAGCAGGCAGAGTGCATTCCAAACCCTGCCGGGCCGAGGCCTGCACCTTCCCTGCTCCACGCCCTGCCCCAGACTCTAAGGCACACCTCCCTGCTATTTCCTCTTTCTGGAATGCTCTCCCCTGTTTGCCCCTCCCAACCCCTGTCTGTTTTCTGGTCCCCAGTGCAGTGGCAGCCAAGGAGCCAGATGCTTGCAGGGGAGCCATGCTCCTGAGCAGGGCCAGCACCCTTCCTTTCCCTCCCACTCCACCATCTGCAGGCAGGAGAGTGGAGGGTGCCAGGCAGGGGAGAAGGTGTGCCTGGATCGTGGCATCACACTGGGTGTGCATGTGGCTACCTGATTCCATGGCAGCCCGTGACCCTGAGCCAATCCCAGAGGCTCGGCCTGGAGCTGCGGGGTGACCCTGAGCCCGGGCAGCAGCAGGATCGGGGCAGGGCACTGGTGGGTGGAGAGCTGGGGGTGTGGGCAGCATGACCAGCAGTGGGTTTACCCTGACACCCGAATGCCGCTGTTTGACAGGTCGGTGTGCCCGCTTCTGCCACCGGGTCCTGGTGGCTTTGTCCACAGGCCCTTCTCCCTTTCTCCCTGGCTCCTTCTCTGCTCTTGGGAATGGCAGGAGAAGGAAGGAGCGGCTGCTGCTTCTCTCCAGTCGATGAATATGCACTAAACATCCGTTCTGTGGCTTGGGCCAAGTGCTGGGGGGATACGCAGGGAAGGAGGAGTAGCTTCTGTTCCCCAAGAGCTCCCAGTCAAGCTGGAGGAAGGAGTTCCAGGGAGGCATAAAGACATGTCTGTATGTCCTTAGCTCAGCATAAGGAGTTTCACAACAATCTGAATTCACCAATGAATGGAATGAGTGGATGAAGATGGGGGCTTCAATCTGCTTGAAAGAGCCTGGCAAACGAAGATACTTCATGGTGGATGGATGGACGGATGTGTGGGCAGATAGAGGATACACTGATGGATGGAAGGATGGATAGCTGGACAGATGGATGGTTGTGTG
>NW_026652290.1:49743279-49845726 GCF_009828535.3 Hylobates moloch | reverse complement strand
GGATACACTGATGGATGGAAGGATGGATAGCTGGACAGATGGATGGATGTGTGGGTGCATAGAGGATAGATGGATGGAGGAAGGATGGGTGGTGGGGTGGATGGTGAGCTGGCCCTGCTGGGAGATGCCGTCTGCAGACTGGGTGTGAAAGGCGCTGCCCTGCGTGAGGCAGCAGATCTCCCTGTCTCTTCTGTGTTGTGATTATTGCAAGCATGGGAAGTGCACATTTGGTCACACATGTCCATGCTCCCACACACAGCCTTTCCTGTGAGTGTGCCTCTCATCTAGCACCCAGGGCCCCCTTCCCACCAGCGCCCGCTCCCCTGTGATGAGGCCCGGGTACATCAGCACATGCCTAGCCCCTGTGCCCTCCCTCCACCAGACCCTCAGTCCTCCGGAGCCAACTGGAGAACCTGAGCTTCTAGACCCACTGCTATCATAGTCACCCCCTTTTGGTCACGCCACTGCCTTTTTTTTTTTCTTTTTTCTTTTGATACTAAGTCTCGCTCTATTGCCCAGGCTGGAGTACAGTGGTGTGCAAACTCCGCCTCCTGGGTTCAAGCGATTCTTGTGCCCCAGCCTCTCAAGTAGCTGGGATTCCAGGTGCCCACCACCACACCCAGCTAATTTTTGTATTTTGAGTAGAGACAGGGTTTCACCATGTTGGCCAGGCTGGTCTCGAACTCCTGACCTCAGGTGACCCGCCCGCCTCGGCCTCCCAAACTGCTGGGATTACAGGCGTGAGCCACCACGCCCGGTCCCCACTACCTTTTAACAAGGCTTTCAGTGGTTTGGCCCCAAAGGGAGCCTAGTGGGGGAATTCAGGTGTGGAGGAGGACATTAAGGGCTCCCAAAGTGCCTTTAAATACAAGTCAAGCCACCCAGGATGTGGCCAGACCCGCAGGGGCTATGGAAGCGCAATCCCTAGCACAGAGTACGCCCCAGGCCTCGGGGCACTGAGTCTGTTGGGGAATGGGACACCTGGGCCTGCCCTGCAACCTGGCACCTGCGTCTTTCCTGAGCCTCACTTTCCTCCATAGTATGAGCTGCTCGTTGGACAGGATGAGAGTTTGCAAGCTGGTAGCCTTCGGGCTGAATCCAGCCTGCTCACATGCAGGGTCTAAAGTGGTTTTCATGAATTGTCTATTTCTAAAAATTAGATATTTCACATACGAGTCAGGATTTCTGGCTTCTCTTGGAAAAATTTAAAAATCTGGCAGGCCTGGGCCCCTCCCTGTTACTGTCACCCACCTCCCAGGTGGACCGGACCCCACCTGCTGCCTGCCTGGCCTGGCAGCCCTGGGCTGGCTACTCTCTAAGGATCCCTGGGGAGAGGGCGAGAAGATGAAGTCGGCCTCCTCCCAGGCCATGACATCCTCCCTGGCCATGACGTCCTCTGTCTCCATCCCCTGCCCACAGCTTCACGCAGGCCATGCTGAGCCAGCCCAGGATGGAGAGCCTGGACACCCCCTCGGCCTACAGCCTGGGCCTCGCACTCCTGGGACTGGGCGTCATGCTCGTGCTCTCCAGCTTCTTTGCACTGGGGTTCACTGGAACTTTCCTAGGTAAGACCCTGAGGGCTGGGGTGACCCTGAGCAGGCCCACCGGAGCCCCAGGGAGGTGCAGGGCCAGGTGGCTGCCTCCCTGCTATCCATGACATTGGTGGGAGTGCTGGGGGCCCCCTCCATCGGGGCGTCTTCCCTCCTCCAGGCCTGGCTTGTCCATGGTTAGAACAGGAGGCTGGGCTCCAACAGCTCCTCTTACCCCAGCATGCTGAGTGGCTGCCTCCTGGGGAATGAAGACAGCTCCTGCTGCTTCTCTCCAGCTAATGAAGATGCACTCAACACCCGTTCTGCGGCCCAGGCCGGGTGCAGGACTCCTTGAGTCCAGCTCCAGCACTAGCTCCCCCTTGCAGAAGACTCTCAGGCCCTGTTGCGCAGAAGCCTGAGGTGGTGGTGAGTCA
Source organism: Hylobates moloch (assembly GCF_009828535.3). NCBI lineage: Eukaryota > Metazoa > Chordata > Mammalia > Primates > Hylobatidae > Hylobates > Hylobates moloch. The sequence continues at coordinate 49,843,763 of NW_026652290.1, read as the reverse complement.
GCCACCTCCCTGGCAGCTCCCCGCACGCGTGGCTCTCAGGCCAGGCAGGATTGTGGTTTGTGCTGTGTTTGACCGCAAGCAGGGCTGGTGTAGGTCTGGGGAGGGGTGAGGGGTGGAGGCACTTTATCCCTTCTCCATTTCCCTCTGCCTGTGGCTGAGGTGCTTTCAGGCTGTGAGCCCAGTGCTGGCCTGGCTAGACGCCCACCAATGACCCTCATGATGGCAGCAACTTCCAGCTCCTTGGAAACTGGGAAAGAAAAGCAGTCATGCTAAAGGCAGTAGGGGTCGGGATGGGAGGGGAGATGGGAGCAGGGGTCGGGGACAAGAGGGGGCCTTAGGAACCTGGAAGGAGAGAAGGAGGCAGCCCCTGTCCAAGGGGAGCCCCTCCCAGTGAGCAGGGAGTTGGTCCAGCTGGCCACATTGCCCGCTCTCTGTCATGGATGAGAAGGCCCATGTCTTCCTCAGGACCAACGGTGTCCTGAGGAGCTCCCGGGCCTGCCTGCCATCCCCATCCTTAGATGCCGGCTGCAGCTTCTTGGGCCCAGCCCCCAGGGCACTGTGGGCTGTCACAGGGCACTCCAAGTTCTCAAGGAGACTGTGCTCGGCAGTAGGGGGTCCCCCTGAGGGAGGAAGTGGCATCTGTGGGTGCAGCATTCTGGATCGCCCATGGCCAGGCCTCTCTGGGACTGTGGGGGGCACCCACAGGCAGTTCAGTGCTTCCTGCTCAGGCAGGCGCTGTGGGGAGTTTTGTCCAGGAAGGGGGGCAGCAGCCAGGAATGTCTGGATCTGCCAGGTAGGGGCAGGTGCGGGCAGGTAGGAAAGAGGAAAAAGCCTTGGTGCAAGGAGAGGGAGGTTGAGGGCAGAGTAGCGGGTGGCTGGAGGCGGGGTGCAGCCGGACTGGCCGCACAGGTGCTGTCGGTTGGGACAGGGCTGGAGGATGAGCCAAGGCCTCGAGGGCCATGCAAGGGGCTGAGGCTCCATCCCCAGAGAGGTGGGAGCCATAGAGGGGGTCCCAGCAAGGAAGAGGTTGGACTGATGGAGCCGGGATCAGAGGTGGGGCTCAGGAGGAGCTGTGGAGGGGCCCTTCCAGGATATGAGGGCGGTGAGGGCCACACAGGAAGGGGGGCTCCAGGCTGTGCGGTCAGGTCCTGTGGGAGACCAGCGGCAGGGGCCCTCCAGTGGCCAGGGCTCGGGTGGATCTGGACAGGGAGGGCTGCAGGCAGTGTAAGGAGAGCCGGGATGGTGGGTGGAGCCCCTCGGCAGTGGAAGAACAAGCTGGGGGGCCCTGGACAGTCAGAGGGAGGGAAGGAACCCACAAACACCAGTGGCCACAGCCTCCCAGTGGCCCTGCCAGCAGACATGGCTTAGAAACGCCGAGGACCAGCAGCGTGGGATGTAGAAAAGGTGGTCATTTCCTGCTGTGACTCAGCCCGAATTGGGTTTCTGGGCCATCTACGCACAGCCCGCTGCCCTACTTCCTGCTTCGTGGGAAGAAAGAACTTTCCAGTGGTCCTGGGCCCTGCCCCGTGTCCCCAGATGGTGATGAAGCTCCCGGACCCCTCCTGCCCATGCTGCCCATTGCTGGGTAGCTGCCCTACTTTCCGCCTCGGGTGAAGCTCCATTGTGCTCTGGGAGGAGAGACAAATGAGGGGTTTCTGGGGACAGAAGGCTGGGAGGAACGAAGCCACACCCTTTATGGAGCGGTTACTCTGTGTCCAGTGGGACCGTCCTCTGTGGGCCTGGGACAGACACTGTGACTGTGACCCCGGCCACTCCCTACGGCTCAGAGCAGCCCTGCCGGGGGACGCCTTGTGGCTGTGCGGCTGACGGGTGCATGGCTGGCCTGTCTGGAACAGGCTGTTCAATAGTCACCCTTTCTCCACTGGGTCTAGCTCCTCTGGGCAGCTGAGTGAGAAAACAGTAATACTAGGGCTGACCTCCCAGAGCGACGGGAGGCGTGCTGTGGCCAGGCCCCGGTGCCAGAGCCACACAGTCTGGGGCATGGAGCAGAGCAGCCCTTAGCAATCAGCTGAGGCCCCTAGAGGGAGAAGAACTCACTAGAGCGAGGAAGAGCGGGAGGTAGGACAGGAAGAGGAAGGGTCTGCATAAAGAGGCACCATGAGCAGAGGGCGAAGGGCCTGAGGAGTTAAGGCGCTCTCTGTACAGAGAGCAAGGAAAGGCATCGCAGGGGAGGGAACAGCGTGTGCAGAGCCAGCAAGAAGAGGAAGGCCAGCGTGGCTGGGTCAGAGTGCATGAGAAGAGGAGCAGTGGGACAGGGGCAGTGCTCAGCACCTCAGTCCTTGGGACCCACGCCCTCTGCTGTCTGTGTGCCTGTTGGGTCCCTCTGACTCTGCTCATTGTTGAACTCCCTGGAGCCTCCTGGAGGGCAGGGCCTTGTCTCACCTGCAGGTCTCGCCACAGCCCGCTCTGGGGCCTCCCTCAGTGATGGTGTGGCCAGGGTTGATGAATAGCCGAGGGACCCTGTCTTGCCTCATCCACAGGTGATTACTTCGGGATCCTCAAGGAGGCGAGAGTGACCATGTTCCCCTTCAACATCCTGGACAACCCCATGTACTGGGGAAGCACAGCCAACTACCTGGGCTGGGCCATCATGTGAGTACCAGGCTTGCCGCCCCTCTGCCCTGCTGGCCACCTCCCGGAGAGGAGCTGGTGCAGCTCAGGACGCGGGGGCCAGGGCCCCTGGAGAGAGAGAAAGGAAGAACGTGTCATTTGTGGGGGCCTAGGCGCCCTGGTTCTCCCTTTCTCAGAAGCGTCTTATCTATGGTAACAGAAGCAACATCCCAGAACAGGGTGGCCAGCTTCTCCAAGAGGGCTGGAGTGTGGAGGCTCAAAGGCTGCAGGCAGGTCACAGCTGCTCAGCCCTGGTCCTGCCACACAAAACAGCTGCAGACGCAGGAAAACGGATGCACATGCTGGGTGCCAGCACAGCTCCACTTACAGATACTGAAGCCTAAATTTCAGATCCTTTTCACGTGTCATGAAACATTCTTTTGATCCTTTTGCTTTTAACTGTTTAAAAATGTAACAGGCGTTCTTGGCCCGTAGGCCGTAGTTTGCGGACCCCTGTGCTGGGACATCAGGGCTGGGACCACCTGAGCCATCTTCCCCGCAGGAGGGGGCGGCCAGAGCCACTAGGGCCCAGCTCACCCGCAGCTGACAGAACTCCCTGTGCCCCCAAAGCCTCTGCCCATGTGGCAGATACCCCTTCCCACAGAGGGGGCCCCGTGCCATAAGGGAAGCCTAGAACTGCTATCAGCCTCAGCCAGGTACAGGTACTGACAAGGTGTGGAGATGTGCTCCCCCAGGGGGGTCAGAGGACCTGCGGTCAAGGATGGCACAGTGGGAGCTGCCCCCGGCTTCACACCCAGCTCCCACCCCGGCAGTTCTAGTTTAGCCATTTTCTTCCATAGAAGGTTTTTTGGCAGACAGTGTTCCACTGCTTTTGTTTACCACTTGAAAACCACTGGCCTAGAATTTACAGGTTCTCCCCAAGACCTGAGGATCCCAAAGGAGTGAATCATAAATGGTGAATGTCAAGCGCAAGATGTTGCCTCCTGGCTCCCCACCTTCAGCAGCTGGGACCGTAGCAGCTGGGGTTGGAGACAGCAGAAGCTAGAAGGGGGGCTGTGGATCTGGCTGGGATCCACCCTACCCCCACCCCACGTCCAGGCCAGGCAGCCCCCAGGGACACGTCCTACCTGCCTTCTAGCCTGGCCCCTCTGCCCGGACTTGGGCAGTGCGTTCCTGAGGCCCAGACTGTGTGCTCCCAGGCTCACCGGCCATGGAGCACCCCCACTGGGGCCACAGAATGAGCCCAAACTCAAACAATCCCCCTCAACCAGGTCGTCCCTGCAGGCTTAGGGTTCCCAACACACCTGGCCCCCTCTCTCCTCTGTGTGCACAAACACATGCATGTATGCACTTACACACTGTTCCCTCACCTAGAACCCTCCCACTTATGCCCCTTGTCAGTCCTTCCAAACCCAATGTGAGGTGTCCCCTCCTGCAGGAATCCCTCCCTAGCCCCCCCACCTTCGGTGCCTCCCCAGTGGCTTAGTGTCCCCAGCAGTGCCTTGTACCCTGGAGTGAGAGTCACCCTTGGGCTCGGGGCCGCCAGGCCAGGGCTCTGGGGGACACACAAGCCACCTCCAGAGGACATCAGCCATGCAGTGTGCTGAGAGATGGCATCAATGGTCCAGGAGCTCATTAGAGATGAGCCATTACCTGGCCAGACGCTGACACAGCAGGGACCCCCACAGGCCTCCCATGGCCCATCTGTCTGTCACCTGCCAGGGCCCCAGAGATGGGCCTTCCAGGTGTCTGAGCTCCCCGGCATGTAGGACCCCGGCAGGCCGTGTGGCAGTGAGCCCGATGCCAGGGGACAGATGGCAGAGGTGGTGGCCTGGCTGTGAGGGACAGGTGGGCCTCCTGCTTCATGTTGTGCAAGTGGGGGTTCCTGTCCCCCTCGGTGCCCACAATGGGGTTGCTGCTGGTTGCCAGGCCTGGGGCTGGAGCCTGGGCTTGGATCTTTGCTGTCCTTACGTCTGCCCTGGCCCCTGCAGCTCCCAGACAGGCAGACCAGTGTGAGGTCCAGGGGTGGAAGGCAGTGGGCAGGGCAGAGGGTCCCGGCAGGGGCCACAGGTGTTCTCCAGCCCTCACCTTGATCCAGCCCTGCCTGGGGTTCTTGTGATGGTTTGGCTCGGGAGGGGGCAGCTTGGCACAGGGGCAGCCAAGGAGGGCATAGCCACTGGCTCAGGCCTGCCCATGCGCCCTCTGTGCCCACCAGGCAGCTCCTTTCCTCCCTCCCCTCCCTCTCTTCCTCCCTCCCTCCTCCCCGGCAGCAGCCCAGCGCCTGCGGGAGCTGTGGGATCAGAGGTAACTATAGAAATAGATTGGGGGACAGCTTGACGGCAGCTATTTCTGGAAACCCAAAGCAGCTGCGCCCGGGCTCTTTGGTGCCGTCACTGACGAGCTGCCGCTGCTCACTGGTGCGGCGGGGTCAGGAGCTGGTCACCAGCAGAGAGCCCCTGGCGATGCTCCATCCAGCCTTGGGCCTGCTGCATGCTCTGCCTGGGGCCTCCTGTCCTCTGGGCCGGGGTGACCAGGGGTCTCCTGGGCGTGGGGCTGCTGTCCCACCACCTGGGAGAGCCCAAGCTGCGCTAGGTGTTGAGGTCTGGGTGGGGCGGCAGCTCCTAAGCCCCCTTCCCCACAGCCAGATCCTCCCAGGGCGTGACCATGGGGCTGCACCTGTGGCCGGGGGCTGGGGACTCAGGGTGGACCAAAGTCGCTTTGGGGGACCCTGGACCCATTTCTAGAAAACAGCCTTTGTTCCTCAGAGCATGGTTTCTGGGGGACAGGGGAGCACTTTGCCCCAGAACCTCCTCCTGTGTGGGAATGAACAGCCCTAGCCACTGGGACTCTTCTGCCTGGGGCTGCATCTCTAGCTCTGGGCTGGCGGCTGGAGACCCGGAAACAGTGAGCAGGCCCCGCCCTGAGGGAACCCAGCCAGGCCAGACAGGCAATGATGATAAATGGATCAGGACCGAGAACATGGGGACCCTGGTCCTGGCACAAAAGCCAGACTCAGGAAGGGGCAGTGCTGCCTGGGCTTGGTTGGCCCAAGTGGCCCAGTGTCGGCCGGAGGGCCTGGGTCATGGCAGGAAGGGCCAGCCTGGGCAGGTGGGCAGTGGCCCTGAGAGACCTGGCTCCAGCCAGGCCTGACATGCCTCTGTCCTTGCAGGCACGCCAGCCCCACGGGCCTGCTCCTGACAGTGCTGGTGGCCCTCACCTACATGGTGGCCCTCCTATACGAAGAGTGAGTAGGGGCTGCGGCGGGTGGGGGTGTGGCTGCCCGACTGGCCCTGTCTCTCCCTCTAGAACCTTTCCTTGTGGCCAGGGCAGGCTCAGGACAGGCTGTAGTCAGCCAGGCCCACTCCAGGGCTCCCAGGTCAGAGCGGCCATGGTAGCTTACAGTGCGGCCTGCGGGACCCAGCAGGCAGCTGGCCCCTCTCCCCTCCCTCCTGCTCTCTGAAAGCTCCAAGTCAGTGTTGCCCCAGCGGCTCTGGGGGGATGAAGGGGATCCCGGTCCCATCTGGACACCCTCAAGCTGATGGAGGCAGAGCTCTGGTGCGGGCAGTGGGTCACCCCCAGGACCTGCTGACTGAAGCCTCTCCCCGCTGCCCGGCAGGCCCTTCACCGCTGAGATCTACCGGCAGAAAGCCTCCAGGTCCCACAAGAGGAGCTGATTGAGCTGCAACAGCTTTGCTGAAGGCCTGGCCAGCCTTCTGGCCTGCCCCAAGTGCCAGGCTCTGCGCAGGGCAAGAATGGTGCCTGCTGCTCAGGGCTCGCTCCTGGCGTGGGCTGCTCCAGTGCCTTGGAACCTGCTGCCTTGGGGACCCTGGTCGTGCCAACATATGGCCATTGAGCTCCAACCCACACATTCCCATTCACCAATAAAGGCACCCTGACGCCAACATCTGCTCCAGCCTCTGTCTGTCTGCGTGAAAGAGCAGGCCTGGGGCACGAACATCAGGTCCAATAGCTCCGAGGCCAGGCTGGCTCCAGCCTTTCCGTCTTGAAATCTCAGAGCTGAGGGGTGAGCACCTTTCTCCAGGCTTCCCAATAAGGTACTTAGGAGGCATCAGGGGCTCACCTGGCCATGGCCATGGTTTCCTCCCCAGGAGACTTGGTGTCTTGTGTCACCTGCTCCCACCCCCGCCCCAGCACACCCAAGACAGCCCCTCTGCTGCCACTTCCCTTGGAGGATCCAGCCCTGTGTCTGTCAGCATGAGGGTGGAGAGGTGTGGGCATGTTGTCCTTGGCCACCCCAGTCTAGCTGGGCAGATGACACTGTCATTCCTAAATGAATGGCCTTGTGCTGACCAGCAGCTGGACACGTGCTGGGCACCCTATGTGTCTGTATGGGGGTGAGGGGTGGGCCCTGCAAGGGTAAGCCTCATCTGGGGGAGGCAGGGCACAGTGACCAGGAGTGTAGGCTCAGGCATTGCCTCTGGGACTCCCGAGGTGGACAGAGGGAACACACTTCCCCTCTCCTCCTGGTGCCCATTCCGCCACTTCCTGTTTTCATCCCAGTTCTGCTGCTGGTGGCAGGGTCACCCCTCAGCCCCCAGGACTCCAGGCCCCTGACTGGGACAGGTTGAGGACTTCTATGCTTGGTGGGCTTTGGGGTGATTCTCCTGGGGGTGCCAGAGGCCCTCAGGCCTTCAGCTTTGGTCAACATTATCCCTCAGGGTCTCTCTGTGAGCCCCGAAGGCCAGTCAGGGGCTCCCGGAGGCCATGTGGGGATCAGGTTCTGCGGGGAGAGGCCTCCACCTGTTCCAGCCCCTCTCCTCTTCCACCTGTGACCTCAGGCAGATCACTGCCCTCCTCCAGCTCCAGGGGTCCTCAGTCAAGCTCAGGGACGGTGGCCGAGGGCCAGCTTTCCCTTGACATCCTGTTACTTTCACTCAGGGCTGCAAAGCCATGGCCTGAATGGACATTTACAAAGCGCCCTCAATCCAGGATCTTCATGCTCACACCACCAAGATGGGCTCCCGGGCCACATTCCTGAGCCTTCCTGGCAAGCCTGGCCCTCTCCTCAGAGGGCTGGAGGCGGGTACAAGGAGACTCACCCCCCAGCACAGGAGTCCCCAGGCCAGAGCTGTCAGAAGCCACAGGGCTTCCGAGGAGTGAACCTGACCCTTTCATCACACGGCCTCTTGTCCCACTTCCTTGGCCCCCAAGGCACACAGTGGAGGCAAGGCTGCCAGCCCTGAACTCCTCTTGCCCCAGCCCCAGCCCCCTCGCCCCTGGCCCTGGGTAGGTTCCCCAACTTCCCACTCTGCATATGGAAGTAGAGTGGATGATGGTGCCAGGGCTGCTGGGCAAGGCTGACCCTCACCTGTGTCTTCACTATCCCAGGTGCCCAGTTGACCAGGCCCTGCAGCCCAGGCAGGTGGCCCTCAGGGTCCGGGCCACAGAGCCCCTCCATCCCTCAGCTGTGCTGGCTCCTTCTCTCTCTGGGCCTCCTTCCCTGTCTCCCCAGCCAGGATGCTCGGCCTGGGATCCGGGCCATGGGTGGGAGGTGCCAGAAAGGCTCAGCCTGAGCACTGCTGATGTTCCTGGGCAGTTCCCTGCTCCCCATCTCCACTCCCCATCAGTCCCAGCCCCCGCTGGGGGGCTTTATTTTTAGGTACCACTTACTCAGCATCCAGCTGTGTGTGCAGCCGGAGGAAGCCTGGTTCCCTGGCAACCGGCCTGGCTCAGCCCGGTGGGCCCCTCCCCTCAGGGCTGCCACCTCCTGCCCACTCCCCACTCACCCCTGCGCTTCACCCTCACACCACCAACCCCTGCCAAATGCAAATGGAGTCAGGACACCCCCTCAACCCCCTGTTGTCCTCAGAAGGAAGTCTTGGCCCATTAACCCTGGGGCCCAGGACTTATTCTCTCCCCAGAGCCTGTCCCACCGTGGCCTCCTTCCCTCCATCTGGGCTTCTGCGATGTCTTCAGGTCTCAGATCACCTCCGCTTATTCCTGCGTCTACCCTCGCCATTCCCTCCACCTGGACACCCCTCCCCTTACACTCATCCATCCATCTATCCGTCCATCCGTCCATCCAACAATATTGAGTTAGTCCTTCTATGACACGGGCAGGGGACTCACTCAGCTATAGCATGGTTTTCATGCCCTGCCCTCAGGGGCACGCCACCCCTTGGGACAAGCCACTGAAGGATGGGGACAGGGCGGGATGTTTTCATCTCATCGCTGCCATGATCGATCTGTGTCCTCAGGCTCTGCGGAATCATTCTCACTGGTGAGGTGAGTTTTGAAGTCAGATCTGGGTGTGGGCAGGTGTCAGGAGGTGAGGCAGTGGGGTGGGTGAGGAGCCTTCCCGCCCGAGGGAACAGCATATGCCACGGCTTCGGTGGGCCGACCCAGGAGAGGGTCCAGGACCCCCGAGTGTCCCTTGCAACAGGCAGGCCTGGTGAGGGGCTCAGGTTCCAAGAAACAAATGGAGTATGGCAGGAAAGTGACAGGTTCCCCCTGGCTGCAGGGTGCAAACAGGGTCTCCTACTGTGAGGAGGCCCCCAGAGTGGGGAGGCCCCTACAGAGTTGTTCTGGGCAGTGGTGATGGTGCTGGGCCCTGGACAGGGGCATGAGGTGGGAAGAGGGAACGTGAGAGATGCGTAAGGGGGAGAATGTCCAGGATTTGGGGATGAATGTGGGAACAAAAGGGTGTAGCTCCCATGGTGGGCAGGTCCAGGAGAGCTGGAGAGATCCTGAGTCCCTCTGCAACAGGCAGGTGGCTGCCAGGTGCCGGGAGAGCTGGGCTGGAACCAGTACCTCTTCATCAGGGGGCGAGATCCACGCTTCTCAACCTGGAGCGCACAGTCCTGCCACTAGGCCAATTTTATGGTTTCATTTCTATTATAATTTTAACATCTTTACTGAGATAGAATTCACAAACCATACATACAATTCACAAGCCATACACACAATTCTGTGAGTTTTTGTTTATCCAGAGTTGTGCAAGCATCACCACAATCATTAAAACATTTTCGTCACTCCCCAGAGAGACCCCTGTACCCCTGAGCTGTCACCCCCGACTCCTCTCCAGCATTAATCGCCACCAAGCCGCTCTCTGTCTCTATGGATTTGCCTCTCCCAGACACATCCTATAAATGGAATCACGGTATTTGTCCATTGCTGTCCGGCTTCTCTCACTCGGCACTGTGTTTTTGAGGTTCAGCTGCATAGTGCCATGCCTCAGCACTCTTCATTTTTACGACTGAACAGTGTTCCACTGTGTGGATGGAGACACTGTGTTTATCCATCAGGCAATGGACACTTGGGTTGCTCCCACCTTCGGGCTATTGTGAAGAATGCTGCCGTAAACACTTGTGGACAGTTTTTGTGTCGACACGTTTTCATTGCTTTTGGGCAAATACCTAGGTGTGGAATTGTTAGGTCATATGGTCACTCACACGTTGGACCCACTGAGGAACTTCTAGCCTGTTTTTCACAGCACCTGCATCTTCTTACATGCCCACCTTGATGACAATTTTTTATTTTTATTTTTATTTATTTATATTTGAGATGGAGTTTTGCTCTTGTTGCCCAGGCTGGAGTGCAGTGGCGTAATCCTGGCTCACTGCAACCTCCACCTCCCAGCTTCAAGTGATTCTCTTGCCTCAGGCTCCTGAGTAGCTGGGATTACAGGTGTCTGCCATCACGCCCGGCTAATTTTTTGTATTTTTAGTAGAGATGGGGTTTCACCATGTTGGCCAGGCTGCTCTCGAACTCCTGACCTCAGGTGATCTGACCGCCTCGGCCTCCCAAAGTGCTGGGATTACAGGCGTGAGCCACCGCGCCCAGCCCCGATCATTTTTTTGTTTAATTGTCAGTGTATTCTGGACCCCCTGCATGGCCACCTCTCATGCAGTCCTGCCATTTGGGATTGGCTGGACTGTTTCCTTGGGGAGAAATGGTGCATTTCCATAGGTGGGGGGCCACTTATGATGCAGCAGTTCCACCCTGGGTCTCCCCACAGACACAAGTGCCTGGGAGCACCAAGCAACACCCATCCCCACTGCATCCTGTCTCCTGAAACCCCCAGCATTCGCCAGCAGGACAGTGGACACACACATCGTGGCTTAGTCACGCAATGGTCTCCCCTGCAGCAAGGAAAGGAATGAGTGGCCGGTACCTGTGGAAGGATATCATGGACCTATGATGCATTGAAACCAGACACAAAAGGCAAAACAGATCTACGGTGGTAGAAGCCAGTGTAGTCGGCAGGGGCTTAGCCAGGTGAGGGCACGAGGGAGCCTTTCAGAACTGGAGGTGCCCTGTGCTTGGATGTGGTGCTGTCACAGGTGTGCACATAGGGGAACCTTCAAGCTGTAAACTTTCCATCTGTGCACCCTACTATAGCCAAGTCTAATCAAGTTGGACCATATAAAGTTGCCAATACTGCATGTGACCATTTCTAACTTAGAAAAGCAGTATTATTCAGCCGGGCTCCAGTGTGTTCGCAGGAAGCTGGGCCTGGACTATCATGTTGTTCCAAACCCCAGGCCACCAGGGCCAGCGGGGTCAGCCACCCCTGGAGGCAGAGTCACTCTTGTGGGGTGATCCGAGGGTTGTCAGAAAGTGTGGACATGCCTCCCTGCCACCTGGCCATGTGCCTGACGTTCCGCCTTATTTTTAAAAATTTTTTTAAATTTATTTTTTGAGACGGAGTCTTGCTCTATCACCCAGGCTGGAGTGCAGTGGTGTGATCTTGGCTCACTACAACCTCCGCCTCCTGGGTTCAAGTGATTCTCCTGCCTCAGCCTCCAGAGTAGCCAGAAGTGCTGGTGCATGCCACCATGCCTGGCTAATTTTTGTATTTTTAGTAGAGACAGGGTTTCATCAGGTTGGTCAGGCTGGTCTGGAACTCCTGACCTCATGTGAGCAGCCTGCCTTGGCCTCCCAAAGTGCTGGGATTTCAGGCGTGAGCCATCATGCCCGGCCTGACGTTCCAACTTCTTTCGGCCTCTGAGGGGCCCCTGAAGGCTGGCAAGGGCCAGGCTATGGGAACGTGCTGTGCTGGGGTTGAGGGGCAGAGAGAGGGTTTCACTTCTTCAAATTCCACTCGCAATACTTGAGCCCACAGCTGGGGAGGAAAGGCATGGTGTGGGGCTGGGCCAGATGGACACTGCACACACTGACCCCGCGGCCCCTCATGTGTAAAATGGTCATCATAGTCATGACTGCCTTGTGTATAAAGCAGGTGCTCAGGCAGTGCCTCCCTCATCACCCATGGAGCTCCTCACGGTTTTCTTTGCTTTCTAGAATCCAGAATCTGTCTCAGGTCTTGAGGGGCATGAGAGGCATCCGGTCTGACCATATCCAGTGCTTCAGTCCTGCTCCTGCTTGCACAGGTGCTCACTCCCTCTGCCAGCACCTCTGCACACACAACCTTTGAGGACGTACTGCTGATGGATGGCCTGAGCCGGGCAGCAAAGCTCCATGCATCCTGACCCTTGGTTCCTGGGGCAGAGCCGGGAGCCTTGGGCTGAGCTGGCTTCTGCTGTAAGGGTCTGCTCTGCCGGGTACAGAGCTCATCACTGATGAGGAATCTGCCAGAGTTAAAATCTCAGCTTGATAAGGGGAGCCTGTTAGAGGGAACACAAAGCCAGCTCTATCTGCCCCTTTCCTCTTCAGGAGGTGGCATACCAGGGTCACACAGGACAGAAGTGCGCCTCAGGGCCTCCTCTCTGCAAGGCGCTGGTAGAGATGGGCTCTGGCCTCACAGGCCAGCACGGCAGTGCCCAGGCCCGAGGGTGCTCTGGGTTCCTGTCACCTGAAGTGGCCACTTCTGGCCCTTGTGTGGACTCTGTCTCAGGACACAACAGGCAAAGCTCTGATGGGGTGCCCAGCATTCTCCTCCGGCCCAGCTCTCAAGAACCTTCTAATTGCTCTTTGCCCTCAGATGAGGCTGTGTGGCTGGCATTTCCTGCCTGGGGCTGGTGGGGAGCGGGTGGGTCCACCTGCCCACCCCCAGATCACCCCTGACATTTAGTCAAATATTTTAAACAGTTCCCCTCCCCTCTAAGCAGGAAAATCGCTGCACTGCAGGTGAATACTATTTACAGACAGGCTCATAGCCTCATACATGCTGTTTGTTGTCTCATGCCCCAAACACACAGAAAACAGAATTATTTATTGCATACAGCATGGGACTGTGATCAACCTGGACATCAAATGCCGCGATGGCTGACAGGGCCCAGGCGGCGGGAGTACTGGGAAGCCCAGTACACATGCTCCCTCTCTGTGGGACTCCGGGATACAGGGGGCGGATGGTTCTGTGAGTTGGCGAGTTGTTCCTGCTTGTCTTCCAGCCCCCGGTCCTCCCCGGCCACTCTGATTAGCCAGCCTAGGGCAGGGCCTGGTATAAAGTCACACAGGCAAACCCCAGAAGAAGGAAAAAGGGCACCTGCATGAACAAAGAGCTGGGTGGCAGAGGCTGCATCGGGGTAAGACTTCCTTCATGCAGTTGGGAGTCTGGCCATGTGGGGACATCAGGAGATGCCACCCCACAGAATTGGTGGCTAGGCTGTCCTGGGTGTGGCCGAGAGAGGCCCTGATCCCAGTGCTTCTTCATTCTGGTCCTTTCTGAAATAGTTTGGATTTTTAAAAAACCATGAGCATTTATTACTTTTGTAATAAAAGGAAAGAGATGCCTTTTTAAAAGAAAAGATGAGGGTGGAAACAAGGAAGTTGGCTTGCTGCTTGAGAGAGTAAAGTCCCAGAGGCCACCTCCTTGACAGGAGGCGCTCTGGGGCATTCAGAATGGGAATGGCAGGTGGGCCTGGGTCTTCACAACCCAGCATCCGTAGGGCAGACGGCCATTCACAGATGGTACTAGGAATCACTGTGGCTGAGGACACAGGCTAGATCGGTGCCTGCCAGTGTCATGTTCCTGATTTAAGAGGCCAGCCTGGACACTGACCAGGGGAGAGCTGGGCTGTGATCCTTGACCCTCAGGCCCTCCGCTCGTCTCAAATGGACCCTCTTGGGACTAGAGCCCCAGGAGGCAATGGCTGTGTGGGGTCCACCTTCACTATAGCCCTGGCCATCAGTCATCCCAAGTTAGAGCCCGGCTGCCCATGCAGTGCCGCTGTGGGAGGCACAGGAAGGCGGTGCTCCGTCTGAAGGTGGTTCAGGTCTATACCTTAACTGAGCCCCCCCCATGTACCCTCAACTGGCTGCTTTCTGCATGAACACCCTGCACCACTGCAGCCCTATATCCAGGGCTGGGGCTCAGTTCCTTCTCCCCTTCTCCCAGACTCTGGCAGACATACCTCAGATGGGGGCAGGAACCAAGAATGGCGGGGCTCCAGCCCCAGCTGGCCTGTCAGATAACTGCTGCATAAGTGACACCAGGAATCAGAGCCAGGCCAGGGCCACTGATGAGCCCTTGGATGCTCACTGTGTGATGCGTGCATTTGAAATATCTGACAGTAAGAGTGAGGCTTGGGAGAGATGCAGGGACTCTGAGGATGGGGGCCAAGCTGGGCTGAGAAACAAGTTAGGGGTGTCCTGCAGCAGCCCCTACAGCAAGTGCCAGTGTGGGAGGGAGGTGGGTAGGCATGGGGTGGGTGGTATGGCACCCACAGCACTGCCCACAGACCACCACCACCTGACAGCTGGGCCGGTGGTGCCAGCTAATGGCTTCCTAGGTTTCTCCTAAGTCAGACGTGGCCAAAGCAAAACACTGAGCACACAGCTTCCCTTGAGGAGCAGTGACTTCCTCAAGAGCTCAGGGCTGAGGAGCTGGCTCCAGATAGCTTGTTGCCAATGTTGCGCAACATCACCCCACTCCTGGTTACTGATCAACCTGGTGTGCTCTTGACAGTACCCCCACCAGGCCCCATGGGTCAATACTACTGTTATTGTTGCTATTGCTATTACCAGGCCCTGCCCTCCTAAAGCATTTGCATGTTTTCATCCTTAATCACAGAACCAGAATCACTATCTTCCAGAAGAGAAAACTGAGGCCCAGGAGAAGGCAAGAGGCTGTGCTGTGCTCCCAGGGCCTTCCTGGGCTCGCTGTGGCTTTGAGCTCCAGCTCTCTCAGCTAGACAATGAGAACGTCGGCCCACGCGCCGCACAGTAAAAGCCCAAAATGCTATGATGGAGGGGGTGGGCCGCTGGCTGCAGAGCCCTCCATGCCACAGAGCATCTCTGGCTGGGAGAAAGGAGCAGGCTGAAGCCTGCAGCAGAGCGCGGGGTTGGGGACCGCTCCTGCTGGGCCCCAGCCTGGCGCCCTGAGGCCCCCGCTCCATCCCTGCCACTCCCAACCCGCCTGCTCCTAGCCTCTGTTCCAGCTCTGCCCGCCGCACCCGCCAGCCTCCCGGAGCCGCCGGCCGGGCCCTCTGCTGCCCTCTGGCGGCCAGAGCGCGCGGTGCCGAGCTCCGCGCCAGAGGCACCGAAACCCCGCGTCCGCTCGGCGGTCGCCTCCCGGGAACAAGAGCCCGGCTGGGGACCGGAGCGGAAGGGGGCTGGGGCTAGGGCTGTGCTCTGAGGACTGCAATATACGGTCCGCGCAAGCACCCAGCAAACGCTGCTGCGCTTACTGGGTTACTTACTAGATTCCTATTCTCTGGGGAAACTGAGAAGCAAAGAAAGTAAGTGTACGCGCGCGGGAGGTGCAGGAAGGGGGGTCCTTGCCCGAAGTCGCAGAGGGACAGGGGCACCGCCGGGACCAGAACCCCGACGCCCCTGCGGCCGCCGAGCCCGCGGCAGTGGAAAAGTGGAGTCGGAGCGCCTCTAGTCTCAGCCCGACCCTGGATTGCTCCCCCCAGCCCCCGCGCCCAGAGAGCAGGAGCCAGGCAGCGGGCGGCGAGGTCGCCAGGGCTGGGAGCCGGTGCGGGGGAGGCGGGCCCCGCGGGGCGTGACGCACCGAGCTGGGAGGGCCGGGGCGGGGCAGCCAAGCAGGCTGCATATAAGGGCGGCGGCCGGGCGCCAAAGCCAGAGCAAGCGGCCTGTGCTCAGATTCTGGGAGAAGTCGATCCGAGCCCAGCCTAGCCCGAGCCCAGCCTAGCCCAAGCCCAGCCCGAGCCGCGCCCAGCCGGAGGAGAGCCCTCCGGCCGCTCACCCCGCGCGCCACCGCAGCGCCCCTCGGCCGCTCTCCACCCTTCTCTCGGCCCCGCGCCCGCCCTCGCGGCCCCTCTGCCCAATGAAACTGGCCGCGATGATCAAGAAGATGTGCCCGAGCGACTCGGAGCTGAGTATCCCGGCCAAGAACTGCTATCGCATGGTCATCCTTGGCTCGTCCAAGGTGGGCAAGACGGCCATCGTGTCGCGCTTCCTCACCGGCCGCTTCGAGGACGCCTACACGCCCACCATCGAGGACTTCCACCGCAAGTTCTACTCCATCCGCGGCGAGGTCTACCAGCTCGACATCCTCGACACGTCCGGCAACCACCCGTTCCCCGCCATGCGGCGCCTCTCCATCCTCACAGGTGAGCCGGAGGCCGGGCAGGCGCGGGAGGGAAGGGCGGGGAACCCTCTGCCAGGGCGCCCCGCGAGCGCCGGTCCTGCTGCCGCGCGCCGAGTAGTGCGCTTCGCGCTTAGAGAAGCTAGCGCGCCCCGCGCGGCCTCAAAGTCAGCCCGACTTGTCCCCTGGGCGGCCACCCTCACCTTCTCCTTTTCTGCTCTCTGTGCCCCCTCTAGGAGACGTTTTCATCCTGGTGTTCAGCCTGGACAACCGCGACTCCTTCGAGGAGGTGCAGCGGCTCAGGCAGCAGATCCTCGACACCAAGTCTTGCCTCAAGAACAAAACCAAGGAGAACGTGGACGTGCCCCTGGTCATCTGCGGCAACAAGGGTGACCGGGACTTCTACCGCGAGGTGGACCAGCGCGAGATCGAGCAGCTGGTGGGCGACGACCCCCAGCGCTGCGCCTACTTTGAGATCTCGGCCAAGAAGAACAGCAGCCTGGACCAGATGTTCCGCGCGCTCTTCGCCATGGCCAAGCTGCCCAGCGAGATGAGCCCGGACCTGCACCGCAAGGTCTCGGTGCAGTACTGCGACGTGCTGCACAAGAAGGCGCTGCGGAACAAGAAGCTGCTGCGGGCCGGCAGCGGCGGCGGCGGCGGCGACCCGGGCGACGCCTTCGGCATCGTGGCACCCTTCGCGCGCCGGCCCAGCGTACACAGCGACCTCATGTACATCCGCGAGAAGGCCAGCGCCGGCAGCCAGGCCAAGGACAAGGAGCGCTGCGTCATTAGCTAGGAGCCCCGCCGCGCCGGCGACGCAACCTAAAGAGGACCTTTTTGTTTAAAAGTCAAATCCAACGCGCGAGCGCGCGGACTGGCGTCTCCCCTCCCCGCGATCCGCCCCCAGCACTGGGGAGGCGCCACTGAACCGAGAAGGGACGGTCATCTGCTCCGAAAGGAAAGAGAACTGGCCAAGACTGGGACTATTCCCCCACCCCCGGCCCTCCATTGAGGCCCGCCACCCCCGTAACTTGGGGGGCGAGGGCCCAGCCGAGGGTGGATGTCTTCTCAAAGACCTACGAGTGAGCGCGGGGTGGGGGAGGGATGTGAAGTTATCCAGCCTCTGCTAGGCTTCAAGAAACCGTCCTGCCCGCTTGAGGGTCAGGACCCACGGGGCATTATCTTGTCTGTGATTCCGGGTTGCCATGACAGCCGGTAGAGCCTCTGCCCTCCCGAAACTAAGGGGGGGGGGGCGTGGGTCAAATCATAGCCAAGTGACTTGTTTACATGTGAGTGAAACTGCACGAAGGAACACAAAACTTGCACTTTAACGGTAGTTCCGGTGTCAACATGGACACGAACAAAACCTTACCCAGGTGTTTATACTGTGTGTGTGTGAGGTCTTTAAAGTTATTGCTTTGTTTTTTTAATATACAATAAAATTTAAAATGGAAAAACCAGTTTTTCTTTTTGTTTGTTTTTGCTTTTAGAGATGGTTGGAGCGGGGAAGGGTGGGGAGAAGGAAGGGGCTGGGCTTTGACTTAGGTGGAACTAGAACTTACCTTCCCCGGAACTGGAAAATAACCCTGGCCTTCTGAAAGCAGCTTCAGCTGCCAGAAAAGCCCCAGATGCCTGGGGCATCTATGCAGGGGATGGTTCCCTAGAAAACTAGGACAAATATAAAGGATTTCAGGGTCCCCCCCGGAGACGAACTCTTTCTAGCCATCCACCCGCTTAATTTTCTTTGGGCTCGATGACAAAAGGCCTCATTTTCTGAGAGAATGTTCTGAATTCTTCAGCGTAAAAGCCACTGGAACTGTGCCTAGCCATTTCGTCACCAGACTCAGTGTGGGCCCAGGCAAACTTTCAGACTGTTGGAGGCATCACTCAGGCCCCTGGGGAAACAGCCTGAGACTCCATCTGGAAGCAGGACCATCCTGGCGCCCCCCTCACTTCAGGGTGCCACCCTGTCTGGAAACAGCTAACTCCTCAGCCTCTGCTCCCCTCTAGCTCCAGGAAGTGCTCATGCCAGGTGTGGAGCCCCATCCCCCCTCAGCCTTGCTGTCTTCCTCTCATGGCTAAGGCACCCCAGAACACTACTCTCTCTGCCACTAGTACTGCAAACCTGTTGGTGGGTGACACCTGCCAAGCCTCTAATTCTTCACCCCAGGAAGAGAGAAGAGAACACCCTCGGCATGGGCTCGCTGTGGGGATTAAGTGTGATGTTTGAAAAGTACTTAGCACAAATGCCGGCCACCCAGTAATCCAAGTAATTGGTGGCTTTGAGAGGGCGCTCAGCCCTGTGAGAGACACTCAAAATCGTCCTAGGATTTCAACCCTGCTCCGTTGAGGGCGGCTCCCCACAGGACTGAACCGCCTCCAGTCACCAAGAGGCACCCCCCACCTCCCCCCTCCAAAAATAAAAGGCAACTAAGGACAGCCCAGGGGCCCGTGACAGGCAGGGGCAGGGATGACCCGCCAGGCAAACTGCCCTTGAGGCCAGCCAGGAGAGAGTTCCTGTTCCACACTGGTTCAGCAGGTGTGTGTGCTGGGGCGGAGGGAGGTGAGGAGCAGAGGTGTGGTTCTCTGTCTGAACAGTGAGAAACATTTTCCTCTCAACTATCTGACAGCCATCCCACGATGAATTTCTCAGTACAAAAAGCATGATGTCCTGAGACAGCAGAGCATAAGTCCTTTTAATTATGTGTTTGAAAAATGTCACAAGTCAAAAAAGGAACACAAGGCAGGCTCTGGCTCCCTCCACCCCCGTGAGGAGCCCTTGTCCATTTCAGCCTTGCACTCAGAAAGACCCCGGGGGTCTTGTAGTTCCACGTGCTTCATGTTTCATGGTATCTGTCAGAGCCTTAAAACTGGCCCACCCACTACTGTGAAATGTCAAGGAAATAACTGATTCAGTTAAATAACAGTCCCAAGGTAGACCTGGTCTCACAGGTGACCACCCGCTTAAATCCAGAGCCTTCTTTTCTGTCCAAAGCCACTGAAATTTGATCTCCTCCTTCACACATTCCCAGGTCCCCAATATGCCACCCACCTTCTGACAGCTGGCTACAGGTCTACACTAATGGAAGCTTTGCTAAAAACATCACCCAATCCTCCTGCCAACAAGGTCAGCTGGCAGGCATCTGCTAAGCCCCTCAACTGGTCAGTGCAGGTTATGTGCCCATTCCTAGACCCAAACAATACTCCAGGACTTCGCACCTCCTCCTCGAGAGGCAACGGAGAGAACTGCTCTTACCTCAATCTGACAGTCAAGGGAGAGCACACAAATAAAATGTCCCATCTGGAAAAATCAGGGAAGCTGGGGAATGAGGGCTGCTCATCAACTTCTAAGAGCTCAAACTTGGCTGTGTAACTTTCAGACCTAGCTCATGGTTGGGGACCACCTGAACTGGCCCCCAGGGTTGCCTCTCTCTCAACACTGAACTCCTCTGCAGTGTAGTACACGTTGCTGCCGCAAGTGCGAAGGCCACGAGGGAAAGACCTTTTAACCAGAGCAATGGGAATCTGAAATGCCAGAAGGGGGAAGGTCCGTTCACCTGAAGACCTCTTCCAGCCTGCGTGGAAAGGACGGCCCCTTGGCAACCCTGGGGAAGCACTGCAGATGTGAAGCGCGTTGGCCACTCTTGGGCACTGACTGAGGGTGACGAACAAGGAAGGGAGCAAGAGCTGAAGGCAAGGAGAGCGCTAGGAGGCAGGGAACCTGGAGCCAGGGGCTGCCTGGCAGGGCTGTAGGCTGACACCCCCACAGCATAGTTCCCTTCACTGGCTCAAACATAAAAGGAACCAAACTGTTTGGGGAAAAAGGCCACCCTCTGGCCTTTCAAAACATTCTCTCACAGTTCTATGCCATATGAGTGCAGGCTTAATTCGTCCAGCGAATTCTATGCAAAGGTTTCAAGAAGCTGCTGTTAACAGGAACAATGTGTACCTGGTACACACTGATCCTATGGGGGTGGGAGGAGAGAGAGGGAAGGAAGCAAAGAGGAGCCACCTCCCTTCCTAGTGTGCTCTTCAGATCTGTCAGTGGGGCCGGGTGCAGCAGATGGCCCCCTCCCCAGAGGCAGGGGAGAGTCCTCCACCCCCTCCACAGCCTCAGGAGCATTCTGACTTCCACCAGCAGGCACTCCAGTTATTATGCATCTAGACATATGGATCTACACGAGGAAGCCCCGGCGCAGCCAAGCTCTGCGCTGGCTCCCACACAGGCGACACGCGCGCAGCAGCACAGGAGCCCCGCCCCTGCAGCTTGATGTTCTGGGCTGGGGTCCACAGGAACCAAGCCCCAAGGAGCATTTGGGGATGGTAGTAGGGAGACAGGCCACTGGCTCCCCCTCTTTCTCAGGAAGTCAGCCTCACTCTACTCCTTGGGGATTTCGAACATGCAGAGGCTCTTGTACTTTTGCAGAAGCTCGTTCTTGGTCCTGACTTGCTCCCGGAGGCTCTGCAGCTGCTGCTGCTGCTGCTCGGGGCTCAGGTGGATGCCGGGCAAGGTGCTGATGAGCTTGCGCATCTCCTGGAATTTGCTTTTGAGGGCGTTCAGGTCCTGGTGGACCTCCGGGCTGTCCTTGTCCATGCTGTGGGGGAAGAAGAACAGCTGTTAGCATTCACAGCTTGATACACGTCTTGGCGTTCCTGCCCTGCACCCCCTAGAGCTGGCTGTCATTCCTGCCATAGCTTTTAGAACACTTCGTTTTATATGTCTATCCCCTGACTAGGCTGTCCACCCCCAGAGGGCAGGGATGGGTTCCTTTTTAGGCAGCTGGCAAAGAGCTCCCAGGCCTAGCACACTTGCAGATCACACACAGACACTCTAGATCTTCTGTCAAGTCAACTGTCACTCTGTGAGGTCAAGGACTGTGTCTGCCTGGTCACAGGTGTCTCCCTCTCTACCCCCGGCCCAGTGTGTAGGGCACTGCAGGCACTCAAGAGATGTCCATGGGAAGAATGAATGCTTGGCAAATAAGCTCATGAACATGTTGGTTCAATGAACAAACCAATACCAATATCAGGTGACAAATGCCAAACAAAACTTGCTGAAATACGAAATTTTGTCTAATTGGAGCCATTTCTAGGCCAATCAGGAGGCTTTACCAGCTAGCAAGAGCTAATTTTAGCTGAGGTTTTGATGCTGGCTTGAACCTGTTAACATAAAGACTAATTTCCACAGAGCTGTTCATAAATGTTAAATTAGTTAAAATGGAACTGATTTAAATGTCTCAGCAGACACAGGCTCTCTTCTACCATGGTCATGGACAGTCCTTGTCTTTGAGTCAAGTTCACTTTCAAGGCAGACCGTTCGCTCCATCTCACAGCTATTAGCTGCACAGAGGTCCTACTCAGTGAAAAACGAGGCAAGAACAATCTCTCTTAAGATCAAAAAAACAGCCTGGCAGTTGCTCCTATACATTTTTTGTTTGTTTGTTTGAGACAGGGTCTCACTCTGTCGCCCAGACTGGAGGGCAGTGGCGCGATCTCGGCTCACTGCAACCTCCACCTCCCGGGTCCAGTTCAAGCAATTCTCCTGCCTCAGTCTCCTAAGTAGCTGGGATTACAGGCGTGTGCCAACACGCCCGGCTAATTTTTGTATTTTTAATAGAGACGGGGTTTCACCATGTTGGCCAGGCTGGTCTTGAACTCCTGACCTCAGGTGATCCACCTGCCTCAGCCTCCCAAAGTGCTGGGATTACAGGCGTGAGCCACCACACCCAGCTTCCTATACATTTTTTAAAAGTTAGTAAGTGGATGAGCTTTTGAAAACAAGTGGTTGAGACCAAAACTAAAAGGCAATTCAGTAAGCTGTTCTGAAAGTAAGCCATCGAGGCATAAGAGGGAAAAACTGTCAATGATCATTAATTTTTTTAAATAAATGTTCATCCGTAGTGGGAAATTTCAACCCAGATGGTGCTAATTCATGTTTACTATTCATCATTTCTCTGCTTACGCAGGCAGAATATCCATCTTTCCTGGCGATCCATCAGTTACGTCTCACACCTTGCAAATCAGATGGCCACCACGGCCAGCTCAGTATTTACCAACAGCTCTAAACTCAGAGGGAGGGTATGGAGAATCAATCACTTCTTCCAGGAAATGAGAGGCCAGGAAATGATGCCCTCAACTGAGAGACACCATTAACAGTATACCTTATCTCAGATTCTAGAGAGGATGAACTGGTATTCATGAGAACTAAAAATCCTTTGGAAGGAAGCAAATAGGGAACGTCTTTTATTTTAATTCTTTGAAGTCTCAGCTCTGATCCACAAATGTGGACAGAAACCATCTGGACTTCTGAAATAGTATGCGTGTTAACATACTGTTACGAATTTAAGTCCCAAGGAAGTTTTAAAATTAAAATATAGTTTTTAAAAAAACCGACTCACATCACATGAGTCTCAAAGGACATGGTAAAACAAACAAAAAAGTACTTAAAATAGAAATTTGGATGACAGATAATTCCATTCTTGAAGCAAACATAACCTGGCCCAGAAGAAAATTTAGTTCTGAAAGTTGAAAGTGGGTCATGTTTAAGATGCTCATCTCTGAAAATCCCCAAATCGCAAGGGTTGCCTGTTCTTTGGTGAACTTTCAGGAAAGGAGACAGTCTTCAGATAATAAAAAAGGAGCTGTAAGACAAGCTGCCTGGAGGGCAGCTGAGCCAAAAGGGGCCACGCAGCCCACAGGGAGGCCCCTCTGCAAAGCCCAACTGCCCTAGTTGGTGGAGGTAAATAGCACGGAACTCCTGGAGTGAAGAGAACATGCTATTCAGAAGTGGGCACCTGCTAAGCCAGGATGACTGTGAAATATTCAAGCCAAAAGAAAAGGGACAGGCCCAAATACCGAGCGAATAAAAGCAGAAAGCTCTAAGTGGGCCTGCCTTTGTGTTCAAGGTTAGTCATCGGCCAACTATAGAAGGAATGAAAAAAGCCACTAGGTCAAGGAGGATGAACGTCGTACAAACAAGGCAAGGTCAGAGCACTTTGGTCCCAACTACTGTGGTTTCTTTTTTTTTTTTTTTTTGAGACAGAGTTTCACTCTTGCTGCCCAGGCTGGAGTGCAATGGTGCGATCTCGGCTCACTGCAACCTCCGCCTCCCGGGTTCAAGTGATTCTCCTGCCTCGGCCTCCTGAGTAGCTGGGATTACAGGCATGAGCTACCACGCCGGGCTAATTTTGTATTTTTAGTAGAGATGGGGTTTCTCCATGTTGGCCAGGCTAGTCTCCAACTCCCGACCTCAGGTGATCTGCCCATCTCAACTTCCCAAAGTGCTGGGATTACAGGCGTAAGCCACTGCGCCCAGCCCCCTACTATGGTTTTTTTAAAGAGTGGACAAAAATACTACCGCCAGGGGTGATCCTCTGAGCATCCTTCCCATGTCTGACAGACAGTTGTATCCGTGTCACCAGACTCACAGGGAAACATCACAGGGTTTAGGCAGGTGTCTGAGAATCATGCCCTGATTTTCTTTGTGGTTCTTCTTTTTAGTATGGATGCTTTAGTACAAATGCAAAGTGGCCAATAACTATGCTAGAGCCACTGACACAGACTTCCTCCCAAATCTGACAGTCATTTCTTTTGACCTTTTGGTGGCATCTGACTCAGTTTCCCATTTCTTCTTCCTCACAACTTCCATGCACCGTGCCTCACACTCCACTGTCCCAGCTGCCCTGCCCTCAGACCAGCTCTTACCAGTCCACTCCTCTGCCCACAGGCTCTCCTCGCACCGTACTAACTCCAGTGGCTTTCATTTTTCTAAGATCACTTTAAAAAAAAAATGACAGTAATAGGTACTTGAGGGAAAAAAT
The DNA here is from genome assembly GCF_009828535.3 of Hylobates moloch. Lineage (NCBI taxonomy): Eukaryota > Metazoa > Chordata > Mammalia > Primates > Hylobatidae > Hylobates > Hylobates moloch. The sequence continues at coordinate 49,819,937 of NW_026652290.1, read as the reverse complement.
TCAAAAATGACAGACAACTGAGGCTTAGAAAAGGGAAATCTCATTAACCCCTTGTTCCAGAGATAACCTCTGCTAACATGTGGTGTCCACTGTTTCAGATGGTTTTGAAATATACAACAGCACACAAAACACACAAACTTTTCTTATTTGTTTTGACAGAAATGTGACCATCCATAGTTCTCATTCTTGCTTTTTCTACTTAACAAGGCACCTCAGATGTCCTTCCATGTTAACACATATACAATTAGACAGTGAAATTACCCTGGCTATTCATGGGTGGTTGTACTGTACTAGAATGACAGTGAACATCTTGTACTTATACCCTTATGTACTTGTGCAAGTATTTTGGTAAGATCATTTTCTAAAAGTAGGGACTCTGGGTCAAAGGTTACATATATTTAAATTTTTGACAGATATTACCAAAATGTCCTCCAAAAAAAAACTGTACTGATGTAGATTATCTGTAGCCACGGAGGACGCACTTCTCCCTCCTGCCCTGGATGATACTGGCTACTACTTACCTATCAACTGTGTTTCTCTGCTCCAGTTCTGCCAAGACCTATGAGGCCTTCCAGAGAGGGAGGCCTTGAACTCACACCCTTGCTTTCATCTGCTCACAGCATTACATGTAAAAAATACTCTTTTTAGCAAAGAGTGACAAAAGGTGCCTCTGCTAAATGGAGTATGAAAAATCACTGCCCTACAAAATGCCCTGAACGTGTTCATCCACTCTTGAACCCTCGACACAGGGAGCACCTCCCCAGCCAGCCTTCCTTCCTGCACTTGAGTTTCCTCCCTCCACAGTTACCAAGTCGCTCCTGCCTGGAGTCTGGCAGATGGCAAATGTCCAGCATAGACTTGCTGTCAGCAGGGGACAGGGGGAGGGTGCAGTCCCACCTACACACTCTACTGGCTGCGCTAGGACCCCTAGACTCACACCTGTGTGCCCCCTTCTCCCAGCCACCATCCTGCCAGCTCCATCTCCTCTAGACCAGCCACCTCCCATTGCTACTGCCTTCCTGTGGACCCAGGTCCTCCCCTCTTCTGAAACACTTCTGCCCCACCCACCTTTAGAAACCCAACTCTGAGCAGGTCACTATGCTGCTTAAAAATCCCAGATGGCAGCCCGGTGCGGTGGCTCATGCCTGTAATCCCAGCACTTTGGGAGGCTGAAGTGAGCAGATCACTTGAGGCCAGTCCCGTCTCTACTAAAAATACAAAAAAATTTTTTTTTTGTATTTTTACAAAGGCGTGGTGGCGTGTGCCTGTAGACAGAGACGAAACCCTGTCTCTACCAAAAATACAATTTTTTTTTTTTTTTTTTTACAAAGGCGTGGTGGCGTGTGCCTGTAGTCCCAGCTACTTGGGAGGCTGAGGCACGGAAATCAAGTGATTCAAGTGAATCTGGGAGCCAGAGATTGCAGTGAGCCAAGACACGCCACTGTACTCCAGCCTGGGCGACAGCGAGACTCCATTTCAAAAATAAAAAATAAAATAATTCCAGATGGCCTCCTACCCATAGACAACACCTTTCAGGCAAATTCAAACTGTGAAGGAGACCCCCCAGTGCCACCACAAGCACCTCCAGCCTTCCCAGGCAAAGCTTCCCACCCTTCCCAGGACCCATGTAAATGCTTGCCTGGCATTTCTCACGCCCACTAAGGAAGTGCTGACTCGCGAAGGCCCGCCTTCGTGGGGCTTGCCTTCTGCTGGGGCCCACCTTCTGGTTATGAGTCATGCTGAGCGGATGGAAATGACATGCCAGAGGAGTGAAGAGGCTTTTAGGCAAACGGGAAACGCCTTTGCGAGCAGTCTATGAACACCCCCTATCTGTGGCCGCTCATCCTGCTCCCTGGGGTGTGGCTGAGGGAGAAGAAAGTGAACGGCAGAGGCCTGCAGTAACTGTGTGCGGACTATCCCCGGGAAGCCAGTGTGGGCACTTAGTGGGGGCCGCTTCCTGCACAACCCGGGAACAGGTCTCAGCTGGCATGGAAGGCCGGGGCAGATTAATAGATACTTGAGTGGAAAGAAGACAGTCAATAACACCCTGTTCCCACGAAAGAGGTCTGGCTGGGGCTCTGAGGTCTTGCTGACCTGCTGAAGCGGCCAGGCCAAGGTGGAGGGGCCGGACAGCGTGCTCATCACTTGAGCCCCGTCTGTGGTGGCAAGGATGGCTCCCCTCTACCTACCTAGCAGCCTTAGACCTTGTAAAGAATTAAAACATTGAATTTTAAAAATGTTTTTAAAGTACCCAACATTGACAGATTACTCTTACAAAGTGAGCCAAACCCATCAGGCAAGGCAGCAACAACTGTAATTCAGAAGGCCTAGGCTGAGCTACTTCGTTCCAAACTCAGATTCGATTTGTTAAGTTTGAAGGAAAAAATAATAATTTTCCCCAATCTAACAAACCCCATTTCATTACTCCTTTATGATGCATTTTTAAAATGTAGCATCTATATATATCAAGAAAGTCTCAAAGTTGGGATTTATAATATTTCTTATAGGCATGAAAATGTGATTTCTTTTCCCTTTCCTCATTCCTTTTTTTTTTTTTTTTGAGATGGAGTCTCACTCTGTCGCCAGGCTGGAGTGCAATGGTGCCATCATGGCTCACTGCAAACTCCGCCTCCTGGGTTCAAGCGATTCTCCTGCCTCAGCCTCCCTAGTAGCTGGGACTACAGGCGTGCGCCACCACATCCAGCTAATTTTTGTATTTTTAGTAGAGACGGGGTTTCACCATGTTGGCCAGGATGGTCTCGATCTCCTGACCTCGTGATCCACCCGCCTCGGCCTCCCAAAGTGCTGGGATTACAGGTGTGAGCCACTGTGCCCAGCCTCCCTTTCCTCATTCTTTAAAAATAACATAAATGTGTAGTTTAATTTTTCATTCAACTGCTGGAAAGACGCTAGAAGAGGGGAAAGTGCTATGGGTTCCAACTCCAAGCAGGACTGTCCCAGCCAGAGCACTCCCAGAACCAGGCGGGTCCCTGGGGGTACAGGAAAGGCTCTGGTTCACAGGACTCTGTGCAGCATTTCTGTGGGCACGTCTAGTGGAGGGGCTAGAGGGTCTGCCAGCCTGGAGGACTCCGCCCACCCAACAGCACCTGCAGCAAGAGGACCCTCTGTGGGCTTTGTGTTGGGTTATTCGGGCAGGCAATCTGAAGATGGTCTGCAGAGATCCCTGAGTAAAGGCCTAAGTTTGGGCTCAATTTGAAAAGAACAGAGAACAAAGAAAAATTAGCCAAATAACATTCACAAGATAAAATGAGCATAAAGGCAAAGAGACTAATTAAATGCTGATTATAATACTCAAAAGCGAGGCTGAACGACCTGGCCAATGAGTGGTATCAACAGGCTTGGAAGTAAAGAAGCAGATTAAAAAGGAAATGTTCCACTAACCAAAAGCAGCATGATCTAGCATCAGGCAGGCTGCTAGAAAACTCCACGGGAAAGGAAGGGCCAGGGAAATACTGACAAGAAAGAGGAAGGGCGAAAAATTAACCTTAAAAGATAATTAAATGTACCATGAAGATTTAAGAACTAAAATAGTTTGGTGCTGGAGAAGGAGAGAATGTCCATAAGTAGATCAGAAAACATATGGGAATTCAGTGCATGGTAAAGATGGCACTGCAAGCAGGGAAAATAACAAATATTCAAAAACAGCAGTGGGAAGATGTGGCTAACTGGGGCCCCCTTACTCTTCCCACCAAAATAAATTCCAGGAGCCTCAAAGAATTAAAAGTAAACAATGGAACCATGAAAGTTCTAGAAAAAAGAGATCAATACCTATAATTTTAGAGTGGGAAAGCCTTTCTAAGTAGGACCAAAACTCAGAAGCCATAAGGGAAAGGCTTAACAAATCTGACTACATGAAATTATATGCATCTGAATGAAAAACAAATAGAAAAACCATGACTATGAACAAAGTCAAAAGAAAAGCAACAACCTGGGGGAAGTATTTACAGTACATTTGACACACATTATTTCCTTTCTGTACATAAAGAAATCTGACAGAGAAATGGGCAATTTATAGGGAAAAATAAAAGTGACATATAAAATCGCCTATGAAGGGATGCTTTATCTAACTTAATGAAAGATCAATATATCATTTCTGACCTATGAGGTTTGCCAAAGTTAAAAGTTTAATGGTGATGGCAGGTGATGGGGAAAGACACAAAAACTGTTGGTGGAAGCACAGATCAGGGCATTCTTTCTGAATTTGCTCATAGTGACCCAAACGGTAGATTCACATATCCCATTGCTAGAAATTTACCCCCACAGAGACTACCAAGAGTTCACCAAGATAGCATAGGCAAAGATGCTTGCTGCAGTGCTGATTCCAACAGCAAAATGCAGAAACAATGACGGTGTCCTTGAGCAAGAAACTGTTTACATAAACGACAGCACGTTTATAAAGTGGAGTATTACACAGCTTTGCAAGGGAGCTGGGAGGAGTGAAGGGAGAGGCCCTCTTTCCATTTCATATCCATGGGTACTTGTAGAATCCATCTACAACTTTAATTTTTGTTTAATGCTTTCTGGGTGGCAGATTTATAGGCCATTTTAGGTTAACTGAAGCAGTCTAGTCTACAAGGGCTGAATTTTGGAAAAGAGTTAGCTAAAAAGACATAGTGCTCTAAATTTAGCATAACTATCACTATAAAAAATGTTTGTACCCTATGCTCCAGCAATTCTACTGCTGGGATTTATCTGATCACAAACTTACTCCTATACAAAGATGCTAACCCCAGCACTGCTGATAATAGCAAGAATAAGAAAAACACCTAGAAGCCCATCAACAGAAAACCAGTTGCATCAGTTATGGTGCATCCACAAGATGCAATTTTCTGCAGCTGTCTTAATGAGGTAGATCTTTATGTGCAGTATGGAAAGGTGGCCAAAAAAGACTAATCAGTGAAAAAAGTCAAGTACGACATGATCTCAATTTGTATACATTTTTGAAATGACATTCATATGTAATTCCTAGAAGGAACTTAGGAAAGTATTAACAGGTGAGGGGACTTGGGGGAAGGAACCTTTTTCCATTTTACATTTCTCTGTACTTCTAAACTTGCAGTTGTTACTTTTATTAAATAATTTTTCAAAAACTCTGAATTCTTTATGAGAACAAGAAAGGCTAAATTCACTACTTCAGGTTTTACCCCCTTACTCATCCCCTATGCAAGAAGTAAACAAAGAATAAAAGGATCATTGGGGAAGTTATAGGAAAGGAAGGGACCCAGGGCCAGAGAGCACCACCTGGGTGGAGCAGACATGGTCCCAGCCCTCATCTCCACCCGCCAGGACTGTGTCTTGACTGGCTTCCAGCCTGACAGTTTCACTAGCTCCCCATCCCTCAGAAGACCCCTGCACTCTGTTTCCTGGCTCTTCCCTCCTCCCCAGCCCCCTCTTCCTGCCTTGGATGTATGCTCAGCACCACCAAGCTAGAAGCTGACTCCCATGAGTAGATGCTATTTCTTGGCTTCGTGTCCTTACATGTTTTTCCTATACCAACCTTCCTCCTGCCTCCCTTTCCTAATTGAAGACTCATTGTTGGCATCACTCTTACCAAGCCTTCTGACTCCCCCAGGCTTCACGAGGTCTCCTCTCCCTTCCTCCTCTGCCCTTATTCCTCCCTCATTCACCTATAAACTCAAAGACACGCCTATACTGAGGGTTTTCAGGTTGCATCCTAGCCTCTTCTCATGTTTACAGCTGCAGAACCACTCCATTCCTTTGTGACTACTGTTTCCTCCAAATGGCTTTTTCTGCTCTTCTGTCTTGCCTTTGTCATTTTTCCTCTCTCTCTTTCTCTCCTGTCTCCTCTCTTTCTTTCTTCCTTCTTCGAGACAGAGTCTATGTCACCCAGGCTGAAGTGTAGCAGTGCGATCATGGCTCACCATAGCCTCAGCTCCCTGGGTTCAAGCTATCCTCCCATCTCAGCCTCCCCAAGTGCTGAGCTTGCAGACAGACATGAGGCACCGCGCCTGACCCGTGTCTTTCTTACCAGGGGGTTTCTTCCTATGCTTAGTGGCCTTGGCCATCCACTCATATATTTAAGAATAAAACACTAAAGGGCTTAGTGGAAGCTCTGCAAATGAGTGATGCTTGTTCATTTTCTCAGAATTAATTGACTAGGCTTTTTTTTTTTTTCAATGTCTTTTTTCTTAATTGGTCACGCACCATAGAGAGGGCACTTCCACTCTTTGGCTGCCAAACTAGAAGCCAGGTGGGGGAAGGCTCGGGTGGGGTCTCTCTTCAGACTGTGAACTTTCTCTTAATCCCTCTTTTCAGTATGGCTCCCCCTACCTACCCCTGCAGTGTGCCTGGTGTCTGTCCCCCAGTCTAGGTACTCTCTGGCTTATTCCTTCCTAACAATAAATCTTGGGAGAGTAACCTTTTAACCATCTGCCAAGTTGGAAGAAGGGTAGTCACCTGGCCGCTTGGAGGGGATGGGAGGTGGGACAGCACTGTGGGGATCTGCTTCTTAAACAGACTTCCAAGTAATCTTCCTGTTCTTAGACCCACCTTCACCCCTATTTCCAGAGGGTCCTTGCACTAGAGTTCCTGAGATCTGGGGATAGGCCATAGTTAACAAGCCAGGTGCTTAGGAGTTGGTAGATGAATTAGCCTGGTCATCCACTTTGTGGCAATCATCTCCTGTCCTATTCTTTTCGGTTTTATGCTTTTTATTTTATTTTTGAGACAGGGTCTCATTCTGTCGCCCATGCTAGAGTGCAGTGGCATGATCTGGGTTCAAGTGATCCTCCCACTTCAGCCTCCCAAGTAGCCAGGACTGCAGGCACACACCACCACGCCTGGCTAATTTTTTTTGTATTTTTTGTAGGGACGGGGTTTTGCCATGTTACCCAGGCTGGTCTTGAACTCCCAGGCTCAAGCGACCTGCTCGCCTCAACCTCCTAAAGTGTTGGGATTACAGGCATGAGCCACCGTGTCTGAAGGTTTTATGCTTTTTTTTTTTTAAAGTCCCTTCTCTGTCCTTTTAGATGGAACAGAGACAAGCACATGTGATCAACTCACTATGTTTCACAGGTATGCTCTTAAGTACATCTCCCAACAATCCTATGACATAAGCATTCCCATTTCACAAGAGAAAAACAGGCTCAGAGAAGCTAAGCTACTTGCCAAGGTCACCCAGTCAGCACATTATAGAGCTATTACATAATCTGAACCTCTCTTTTGAGGTCCACTATGGACATATTAGAGATAAGAAGATTATGGCCTAGAAAGGTTAGGCATTTATATGAAGATTAGAAGGCAAGAAAATGTCAGTACACAGATTTGAACTCAGGGCTGTCTAACTTCAAAGCCTGTTCTCTCTAGTACAATTTACTACTACATCTTTAAGGCCAACCCAACCCAGCTGCTCTACCAGGGCTCAAGAATATACTCTTGGGGAGTTCAAGAGCTGTCCTTGTGAATGTGTACATTTTGTGTTTTCATTTTTCCACATTTTTCTTAAAACCAGTAAACTAGGGTTAATCTGAATAAACCCTTTATAATCCAGCACTGCCCTAGGATTACAGGGGCTCCATATGTATTTCTGTCTGTGATCATTATCACAGGCTCACGAAAACTGAACAGGCTGCCTTATCCTATAAACATTATTTATTTATTTATTTATTTTGAGGCAGAGTCTTGCTCTTGTTGCCCAGGCTGGAGTGCAATGGCATGATCTCGGCTCACTGCAACCTCCACCTCCCGGATTCAAGTGATTCTCCTGCCTCAGCCTCCTGAGTAGCTGGGATGACAGGCACCCGCTACCACACCTGGCTAATTTTTGTGTTTTTAGTAGAGATGGGGTTTTGCCATGTCGGCGAGGCTGGTCTCAAACTCTGACCTTGTGATCCGCGCGCCTTGGCCTCCCAAAGTGCTGGGATTACAGGCATGAGACACCACGCCTGGCCCCTATAAACGGTATTTAAACACCAAGAGAAGCCAAATGAAGCCAGGGTCTAATGTGAGAACAAAGCCTTTGTAGTTCTTTGAAAAGTGGCAGAAGAGCATCAGGTCATCCCACAGCAAGTGAATCTAGTTTGCTTAAACTCAAAAGTGGGTGGGCCACTAACAGTCAAGACCTTCACGTTGTAACAATTCCATTTCAGTAAAACAGTGAAGAGCACATTCATGTTCACCTGAATGTTACTGAAATCGTAATTTTCTTTTAATTTACTTTGTTTTGGTCTTTAATGGTTGAGTAAGAGTTACAAGCCTAGGGGTTTACACCTAGTGTCACGTGGATATACAGTGAAGTAACATAATGGAAATAATTTACAGCCTGGGCAACATGGTGAAACTCCATCTCTACAAAAAATACAAAAACTCGCTGGGTGCCGTGGCTCATGCCGGTGGTTCCGGTTACTTGGGAGGCTGAGATGGGAGGATGGCTTGAGGCCAGGAGGTTGAGGCTGCAGTGAGCCGAGATCACGCCACTGTACTCCAGTCTGGGTGACAGAGCGAGACCCTGTTTCAAAAAATAATAATAATTTAGGCAAACATGAGGATCAGTGAGACTTTTGTGTTTTTGTTTTTGGTTTTTCCTTTACAGAGTCACTCTGAAAACTCAGGCTACCCTGAAGGCTGGCCAAAAGGATGAAAATCATTTCCTTTGGTACTGTTAGAGCAAAGTCAGTACAGGTGGGTCTAATCATCTGAGGCAACTTCTGTGTTTTTGTTTAGTCTAATGTTTCCCATCGCCACCGCTCCCCGCTCAATCTTTTTAAATTATGGGTTATTCCCAATCATGTCTTTTTTTCCTTCTATCTGGTGAAACCTTTGGGGGTGAAAAGTTGGCCCCTTTTACTGTGTCCATCCCGTAGCACTTGGCACAGGGAAGATGATGCTTATCTGTTGAGTTTGTTGAACTAAGGAACTAAAGTGAGTATTACCAACATTAAAGGTGAGAAAACTGAGGCTTAAAGAGATTTAATTTGCTCAAGATCGCTGGGATGCACATATGAGCCGCTGGACAAGAGTCTGCATTTAGTCTCTAAGCTGGCTTCATTCTTAAGGATTTCCCACCTCTCAGGCTCAAATCGTTTGCTTAACTCATGGAACGTCTCTGTGGTCTTGGCAAAGGCCTCTTCCCGCTCTGGGTCTGAGTTTCCCTATCTGTGAAACGGGGGCGTGCCCCAGAGCGCCAGGGCCTCTTGCAGCTCTGAAACGGCTGAGCGGAGAAGCTGGAGGGAGTATGGGGCCTGGTCCTCTCCTAGGTTCTTACCATTTGATGATGTTGTGAACCAATGGTAAAAAGGAGTAGTTCTCTTCCTCCCTCGCGCGGGCAGGTGACTGAGGCCGTGGCGCCGGCGACTGCTGCGGTTGAGGCGCAGGGACCGGCGGCGGCTGAGGGGGCGGCAGCGGCTTGGTGTCAGGCAGCGGCTGATCGGACGTCGGCGGCAATACATCCTCCGCCTGTCGCCCGGCTGCCACCCCAGCAGAGGCCATGGCTCCGGGGTTAGGTTAGCCCAGAGATCGGCTCGCCGAAAGCGTCGCGGACTCTACACGTCACCACCGCGCGCCCTGTAGGGGCGGGGTGTGGAGGAAGGCTCTGAGCGTGCGCACTGGGCACTCGGCGGGAAAAGGCGCGGAGGCGGGGGTGGGGAGGCTGTTGCTAGGCAACGGGCCGTGGGTGGGACTGGGGTGCCTGGATTTGGGTTGTGAGTCAAGATTGTTAAATTATTAAATAGTGAGAAATAGGGGTTTATTTCAGAAATAACAGTCTTCTTCTTTTTTTTTTTTGAGACGGAATTTCGCTCTTGTTGCCCAGGCTGGAGTGCAGTGGCGCGATCTCAGCTCACCGCAACCTTCGCCTCCCGGGTTCAAGCGATTCTCCTGCCTCAGCCTCCCTAGTAGCTGGGATTACAGGCATGCACCACCACGCCCGGCTTATTTTGTATTTTTAGTAGAGACGGGGTTTCTCCATGTTGATCAGGCTGGTCTCGAACTCCCCACCTCAGGTGATCCGCCCGTCTCGGCCTCCCAAAGTACTGGGATTACAGGCGTGAGCCACTGCACCTGGCCAGAAATAACAATCTTCTTATTCCTATTTACACGATGAAGAGGGCCCCAAAGCCACAAACACAAGAAGACTTGAGATTAGTAAGGCGCAGCCTGGCCCAGTGCACCCAAGTCTGGAGAGGAGCCAGTGGACCTGCGGGAGGCGTAGACAGCACTTATCTGCTGGGTGAGGCACCAAACCCGGCCCAGCCCACAGTGCAGGACATCGAGACCTCGTGCTTAGCCCTAAGGACGCAGAGGCAAAGGGATTGCGGTCCCTTCAATGCTGCATGGTTGCTTAGAGAGAGTCTAATAATCCAACTCAATGCACATTTAGTATGCACCTGCTGGATGGCCACCTGTATGTGTGGTTGCAGGCAGGCTGTCCTTGCTTTCAATACAAGGTAGAGGGGATTGGTGCCAGGAATCAATATCATCAATATCATATCCTGGAAGAACGACAAGGTCAGGTACTCTCCATACCCTTGGGCCAGTTCCCCAAGCCCCTAGGTCCCAGTTTCCTCACCCCTAAAATCATATTTAGTTCAGAGTCGTGGCACAGCCTAAACTGCAGTCTAACTTCACATGCGTGGCTGACCCCAAAAGGTCTTGTTGGCATGAGGACTCCCTAGGATCATAGGGCAAAGATGGGTTTATGGTTATGCTTCTCAAAACAAGTTTGATATGAGGGCTATGTAGTAATTTTCCGGGCAATGGGGACACCCACCCTAAGCTTAGCTAGTGAGTAGAAGACTTGAGTGGGGAAAGCTGTCAACTGGTGAGCCCATTCTGCTGTAATCCATCGTCATGGGCAGTACAGAGAGGCAAGGAGGTCCACATCCACATAGCATGATGAACAGGAGCCTTAAGAGCAAGGTGGCCAGGGAAAGGATCAATGCTGATATTTTCAGGCCTATTGGGAGGGCTGTGCGGAGGCAGATCCTTGGGGAGTAGGACCATAGACGGAAGTGCTGTTGGAGGGTGCGCTGTACAGGTTCTGTAGTAAAGGGCCTCAGCACAGCTCTCAGCAGCAAGAGCTGCCCACGGTGCCCCACAGAGAGAGCAAAGGGAGGGAGTGGGTTGCAGAGTTTTCTTCCTTCTAACTATTGACCTCTCCAACTAAGGGAAAGTTCAAGAGTTCTGGTTGAGCATGGAGGAGAAAAAGGCCAGATGTGCTTGAAGAGACTGTATACCCTTGGAGTCATCTGGGGAAAGATAATATAGTAATAGTAATAATAATAGTAATTACCACAACTACCATGGAATAAAAGTAGATACAGGGAACAGAGTTACAGTCACTGTCTCACTTAATCCACAAAAAGAGGTCTAGAAGATGGATGTCAGGATCCCCATTTTCTAGACGAGAAAACCAAGACTTACAATGGTTAAGATCCCAGCCTAAGGGTCAGCGCAGTTGCTGACTCCAAGTCTATGATCTTAACCAACACTAAAGAGACTTCGGGTCCCTACCAGTTCTGTAACTTTATGATTCAAAATGTTAAAGTGGGTTTGAATTCAGAATTCAAAAACCAATCCAATATTCATCAATAATATCCCCATGGCAATCACACGTCATCTTTGCCCTCCCAGCGTGTTTTATAACTTAATTATGAGCCACAACTATATCGTTGTCAGAAAAATGAGGACACCTCTTAAAAGAAAAAACACTTGAGGTATAAATAGATATAGCTAAAGAAAACAAGTTGAAAACCTAGGAAGCATGAACCAGTATGGTGCATTGACAGTTTGCCCTAAAAATAGTTAATATAATTAGTGGCAAAGAGTAAAGCTGACTTCATAATGTTGCAAGCGGATGTCAGAAAAATACTGCCTGTGCTGGTTTCATTAAAGCTGAAATTGCCGCAACAAATGTGTGTCTGTTTATAACCTGCTCTGTTAAAAGTCAGGAAAGACAGATGCTCCATTGATATGTAAGGAGAATGTATTGTGGTGAAGGAAACTTCACCCCACCACAAGGGAAGCTGTAAGGTCAGTGCTTTCTTAGGTGGATTTATGCCGTTTCTCACGGGGCCTTGTCCAGTTAGCGGTTACAAGGTCAGGCTTTGGAGCCAGCAGCCTGACTTCAGCCTCAACTCAGCCTCCTTGGAGCTTCGTGACTGGGCAATTGCTTAGCCTCACTTCGTGCAGCCATGCCACCTCGCAAGACTGAATGGGCCATTACTTGTAAAGCACTTAGAGTAAGTATCTGTGCACAGTAAATAGTAATTCTTCTTACTATTCAGATTTAGGGCTTCTTACTTCACCAATTAACAAAACCCAGACAGACAGCAGCTAAGAGGAATGATCCACATCACTGCCCTTTGATAAAAATGTAAGCCAAACATGCAAGCCGCAGAGGCAGTGTTCAGTTTTCTAGCAGCCATATTAAAAAATAAGAAAACAGGTCAGGTGTCATGGCTTATGTCTGTAATCTCAGCACTTTGGGATGCCAAGGCGGGTGGATCACTTGAGGTTAGCCTGGCCAACATAGTGAAACCCCAACTCTACTAAAAATACAAAAATTAGTCGGGCGTGGTGGCGCACACTTGTAGTCCCAGCTACTTGGGAGGCTGAGGCAGGAGGATTGCTTGAAGCTGGGAAGTGGAGGTTGCAGTGAGCCGGGATCACACCACTGCACTCCAGCCTGGACGATAGAGTGAGACTCCGTCTCAAAAAAAAAAAAAAAAAAAGAGATAACATAGGTGAAGCTAATTTTAATGATACATTTTATTTAACCCAATACATCCAAAATATTATAATTTCAACAAGTAATCAATATTAAAATTATTAATAGGATCTTTTACTGTTTTTCCTACTGTCTTTGAAACCGGGTGTGTGTTTTACACTCACGGTATATCTCAATTCCAGCTAGTCACATATCACTGCTCAGCATCCAAATGTGGCCAGCAACTACAGAACTGGATGGTGCAGAGAAATGGATTCATATCAACATAGATGACACTCACATCATAATGGTGGAAATGGAGGAAAAAGTGAGTTGTACAATGGATATAAAGTATATATTTTTTTCTTTTGTTTTGTTTTTTTTGAGGCGGAGTCTTGCTCTGTTGCCCAGGCTGGAGTGCAATGGCACTATCTCGGCTCACTGCAAGCTCTGCCTCCCGGATTCACGCCATTCTCCTCCCTCAGCCTCCCGAGTAGCTGGGACTACAGGCACCTGCCACCGTGCCCAGCTATTTTTTTTTGTATTTTTAGTAGAGACGAGGCTTCACCGTGTTAGCCAGGATGGTCTCGATCTCCTGACCTCGTGATCCGCCCACCTCGGCCTCCCAAAGTGCTGGGATTACAGGCGTGAGCCACCGCACCCGGCCGGATATAGAGTATATTACCACTTATGCAAATGTTGAAACATGAAAAATAACATTCTCTATTGTCCATAAATATGACATCTGTGTAAATGTATTTGAAAAAGGAACTGGAGGGTACACCCCACGTGGACAGGACAGGGGATGAAGCAAGGACTGGGAATATAACAGGCACAGCAACTTTCTACGTAGTGTTTTATCTCTTGTATATGAGATAACTTGAAGCAAATAGGATAAATATGAACAATGGCCAAATAGACGGGTGGGTGCAAGGGGGTTTGGCACATAGAATCCGTGCTCTGCTCCTCTCTGGCTCTATGACGTCGGGCAAGTTATTTAACCTCCCTGAGCCTGGGTCTCCTCATCTGCAAAATGGAATCATACAGTACCTACTTAATGGGGCTGCTGAAACAGTTACAAGAGTGAATGCATGTCAAGAGTTTCAAACAGTGCCTGGCACATAGTAAGCATCTATGTGTTAGCTACTACTGCTACTTAATTTTTTTTTTGTTTTTCAAAAAACCCCGGAGTAATTATTCCTTATGCAATGAACTGCTACTACAAGAACACATACAAAAACCAGACTGCACCCAGAACTGAACTTTCAGGTGCTCAAAGTGGACCCGTATTGCACATATCTATGAATATTCTTGTGATACAAGAATTCTGCTACGTGAAGTCCAAAAATAGTCACGTCTCCGTCAGACAAACACCATGGGTCTTGTTAAACCGATCATGTCATCATATGATAGAGGGCTTTTTCATCAAAGCTATATTCTTACTTATGATTCATCCTTTTCTTTTCATAACCTGGAGCCTCAGGCAGGTGGAAAAAGCTACACGATACTTTGATTTTTGTGAGTTAAAAAAAATAAAGGCAGCAATCATTGTTCTGGCCAAATGTAGTGCAATGTATACCAGGACTCAGCTCACTGAAGCCACAGTTCATTGCATAAACCTCAGACAAAAGCCCTTTGCTCGGTCCACCCTGCTGGTTGTCTTTCTTCTCTCTCTGGGCTCCACTTGAATCTCTCCTTTTTATTCTTTTCAGCCGTCCTCCCCTTACTCTGAGATACTCCATTATGTTCATTTTCTCAACTCATTTCTGTTAGTGGTTTCATTTCTCAGAATCGTTTGTTTTGGGGGCATTTCAGCATACAAATCAAACTGTATTTTTTTCAGACTGAATGTTCTCCTTGAGTCCCTTCTTTTAGTCCTTCTGTTTGTGATCTTTCATCAGACCTTCACCAGCTGCCCTTAAATTACCAAATAGCTTTTGATATAATACAAATGAGAGGCAATCCATTCCAGGAACTAGCTTTTATCAAAAATGGTTCATTATTGTTCTGACGCCATATTTTTTCCTATCTCTTTACTAAGTAATTTTCATCCAAATTATTTGTTAGCCAATTTCTTTTTCTGTTTACCAGCTGCTCCCCAAAAGCCTCAATCTTAACCCCTTCTGTTAATCCTTTTTTTAAACAAAAATACCCTTCTTCTCATGGTCATCTTTTTGTTTTTGTCACTCTTCCCCCCAGCTTTTTTTTTTTTTTTTTTTTTTTTTTTTTTTTTTTTTTTTTTTTGAGACAGAGTTTCACTCTTGTTGCCTAGGCTGGAGTGCAATGGCACAGTCTCAGCTCACTGCAACCTCCACCTCCTGAGTTCAAGGGATTCTCCTGCCTCAGCCTCCCAAGTAGTTGGGATTACAAGCACCCGACACAATGCCCAGCTAATTTTTTTGTGTTTTTAGTAGAGATGGGGTTTTGCCATGTTGGCCAGGCTGGTCTCAAACTCCTGACCTCAGGTGATCCACCCACCTCGGCCTTTTGAAGTGCTGGGATTACAGGCGTGAGCCACTGCACCTGGCCCGACTCTTCCCCTTTTCTAGAAGTTGTTTTGGGTTTCACTTTACTAGATTTATTGTACATCTTTTGACTCTTAACTCCAGTTTCAAAATTGTAAATAAAAAATTAGCCAGGCAGGAGAGTCGCTTGTACCCAGGTAGCAGAGGCTGCAATGAGCTGAGATTGTGCCACTGCTCTCCACCCTGGGTGATGGAGTGAGACTCCATCTCTGGCTAAAAACAATTAGACAGGCATGGTGTTGCCTATAGTCCCCAGCTATTTGAGGGACCAAGGCAGGAGGATTGCTTGAGCCCAGGAGTTGGAGGCTGCAGTGAGCTATGATGGCACCACTTCATTCCAGCCTGGGCAACACAGCGAGACCCTGACTCAAACAACAACAACAACAACAACAAAAAGATTATGCAACTGGAATGCCAAAGAGGCTGGGATTTTTGCTGCCTCAAAGTGTGGTGTGGCTTGCGAGGTCCCAGCCTGATAGTCACAGGGAGCACAGAGAGTATTACAGTTGTTTATTGACCAACCTTGTGCTGGGCATTTTGCGTAGATTTGCCTCCTTCTTATGAAGCTCTGAAATATCCATTACCCTACCTGCCAGAGGGGGAAACTGACGTTGAGCCTTTCTCTTGAAGGCTCGCACCTCGACTCTTTCTGAACCCTGAGCCGCCGAGTTCTTAGATACAGCTTACTCATCTTGTCACCTACAGGGACCTGACTGCCCTCCTTCCTGCTAGCTTTCTCTGTGTGGGACGGAGCACGCTGGGGGCTGGAGGGCTGAAGGAAGAGTGCAGCCAGCCAGGAGGGTTGGATGGCAGCTCTGCTACCTCCCAGTAGTGTTGGCTCATGCAGGTGCTGGCCTGGAAGGGTGAATCGTGGCATTGGTGTGCGGGCGATGCAGAGTGAACCCTCCCTGATCCCTCCTCCTTTCCCTTCTTTAAGTGGGTCAGGTGGAGGACGCAGTGGTCGTAATCCTCAGTCACTTCTCCCTCCCACCCAACCAGCTCCCTCATCTGCAGATCAGGAATCCTCGCACTGGGGATTTTGCTGCTTTCATGAGGAGGCTGCAAGTGAGATGATGTAGACAAAGGGCTCTGTAAATAAACCAGTTAGAATTTGGGGACCTGGTATGGGAAGCCCTGTGGCCACCTAACACCTGGTAGAATGAATCTAGGGGTCACATACTCACTTCTGGCTCCAACAAACGGTGTGGTCCCTCACCTAAGAGCTGCGAGGAAATACCCCTGGCCATCCGCAAGCCAGGTGTGGGCACCGGCTTCATGCCCAGGTATTGCAGGATCTGATAGACAGAGGGGAGGAAGGGGTGCTCCAGGCCAGCCCACACTAGAACAAACTGAGCTTCAGAATGAAGGGGACCCTGGCGATGGTTTCATTCATTTTTCAGGTGAGGATGCAGAGGCCCAGGGAGGCCAAATGACTCACTCACGGTCATGCAGCTGGTGGTGGGAGAAGGGAGATATCATTTGCATATTTTTCCCCTCCAACTCTCATGTTGAAATGTGACCCCCAGTGTTGAAGATGGGGCCTGGTGGGAAGTGTTTGGGTCATGGGGCAGATCCCTCATGAGTGGCCCTCCTCACAGCAATGAGTGAGTTCTTGCTCAATTAGTTCACATGGGAGCTGGCCGTTAGAATCGGAGAACTCTCTCCTCTCTCTTGCTCCCTCTCTCGCATGTGGTGCACCCACTCTCCCTTCACCATCTGCCACAAGCAGAAGCTTCTTTTTTTGAGAGAGAGAGTCTCGCCCTGTTGCCCAGGCTGGAATACAATGGCACAATCTAGGCTCACTGCAAACTCCACCTCCTGGGTTCAAATAATTCTTGTGCCTCAGCCTCCCGAGTAGTTGGGACTATAGGTGTGTGCCACCATGCTCAGCTAATTTTTGTATTTTTAGTAGAGGTGGGATTTCACTATGTTGGCCAGGCTGGTCTTGAACCCCTGACCTCAAGTGATCTGCCTGCTTCATCCTCCCGAAGTGCTGGGATTACAGGCGTGAACCACCATGGCTGGCCAGAGTGGAAACTTCTTGAGGCCTCACCAGAAGCAAATACTGATGCCATACTTCCTGTACAGCCTGCAGAACCACAAGCCAAATAAACCTCTTTTCCTATAAATTACCCAGCCTCAGGTGTTCCTTTATAGCAACACACAATGGACTCACAAGGTGGGATATGGAAATAGGAACAAGTACAGGAAGAGGACCTCAGGAAGAAATCAGGAACCAAAAGGGACAGATGGCTTTCAGGGTAATGTTTCTAGCCTGTGTTCTACCTCCCCAGTGTCTTAATTGGTTTTAAATCTGCAGTTGGCTGGGCACAATGGCTCACGCCTGTAATCCCAGCACTTTGGGAGGCTGAGGTGGGCGGATCACTTGGGGTCAGGAGTTCAAGACCAGCCTGGCCAACATGGCGAAACCCCGTCTTGACTAAAAAAACAAAAATTAGCTGGGTGTGGGGCCGTGCGCCTGTAATCCCAGCTACTCGGGAGGCTGAGATAGGAGACTTGCTTGAACCCAGGAGGCAGAGGTTGCAGTGAGTCGAGAACGCGCCACTTCACTACAGACTGGGAGACAGAGTGAGACTCCAACTCAAAAAAAAAAAAAAAGAAGAGAAAAAGAAAAAAATCTGCAGCAAATGCCTATCGTTGTGGTTTTTCATGTTTTGGAAAAATCCAGGGCTGGCAGTCATGAGAGGGCTCAAACCCAGCTCCAAGCAGGGGGTAATGAGCATGCGGGGCTGTCCAGCCTCTGGTGAGCCATTGCTGGCTTACATATGTCTTGATTTTTCCAGTGGCCTTGGTGACAGCTGGCAAGGGACACTGCTTATGTAATGGCCTTGCCAGAGATTGCTTTAACTGCAGGGAGAGAAAAAGTGTGGGAAGAGCCATCCCCAGGCTAGGAAACAGAGGAGCTTCCTGCAAGGAAAATTCAGGGGCATCTATTAAAAACTTCTCGGCAGACAAGCTTATGACCCTATAGTGACCACCAAGCCTCTAACTAGTTGTCACCCTAGAAGCCAGGTGAGAGAAAAGTCAGCTGTGGGGCCAAGTGCTCCAAGTTGGCCCCAGGCCTGCATGTTAGAGTCAAGCTAGTTGCTATGGTTTGAAAGTTTGGGTCCCCCAAAAGTTCATATGTTGAAATCCTTATCCCCAATGTGATGGTATTAGGAGGTGAGGCCTTTAGGAGGTGATTAGGTCACAAGGGTGGAGCCCTCATGAATGGGATTAGTGCCCTTATCAAAGAGGCCCAAGGGAGCTCATTGCCCCTTCTGCCATGTGAGAACAGAGTGAGGGGACATCACATGTGAATCGGGAGGCGGGCGCCCACCAGACACCACAGAATGTGTTGGCATCTTGAGCTTGGACTTCCCAGCATCTAGAACGGTGAGCAATAAATTTCTGCTGTTTATAAGCCACCCAGTTTATGGTATTTTGTTATAGCAGCTGGAATGGACTAAGACACTAGTTTCCTAGGTGGAAGTTGGCTTTTCTTATAGTGTGAATCAGTGGAAATGGACTAAATATGCAGAGTTACACTGGGCAACAACGAAAAGAGGCCGCAAGCTAGGCATGATAATCAGCCACAGGGCAGCTTCTCATCGTTCCATCTTGGGCTGCAGAGAGCACTGGCCTGAATTGTATCCCCTGAGGGACAGATCAGAGAACAGGCCCACATCTGCCAACAGCCAGCTCCGTGACCTTGGGTGAGTAATTCAACCACCTCATACTTGAGTATCTCAGCAATAAAACGGGAGTCATGCCCCTCCCATCTCAGTGCTGTCCGGGGGATGGGAGGGTGCATATGTGCAGTATCAGGCCAGGTCTGGTGCTCCTGAGACACCCAGGAAACAGAGTTAAGGGAGCGATTCCTGTTCACTTCCTCAGTCTGCTTTCTGTTCTTTCTTCTTATGTTTGTTGTTCACACATCTTGAGAGTTGTTCATGTGCATGGTTCCCAATTAGCCAGCAGTGCAGAAAAGAAAATCAGAGATAAGTTAGGGTAAACAGAAGTCATGTTGTTGCATTTTTTTTTCTGCACTTTTTGCATTTCAGCTCTCATTTGGTGTCATATGCAACCTGACTCACAAGCTCATCATCGGTGTTAACACTACCTTAGTGATGAAAGATTAGGATACTAATAAATATTTATGGAACCCCTGCTCCATGTGAGGCCATGTTATTAGGTGCTGTGAGGATATGAAGGGTATAAGAAACGGTGTTTGGCTCAGGAAGCTTTTTAATCTTGTGGGTAAAATGAAATGTTGCATGACTGACAAGGCTCACTGGCGTTAGCCAAGGATTAATTTCCCAGCTGAGACACCTGTTCACCCTCCATCCATTCAGCCACAAGCAGATGCCACTGAGTCTGGTCCGAATGATGTGGGCCATGTCAAGGAACCCAGCCAGCTCAGCCTCCTGCAGAAGAGGCGTAAGAAAGAGCAAATGTGGAAGAAAAGCAGCTCTTAAAACAGCCTTAGTTGGGGGATCAGAAAGGAAACAATTGCAAGATTATTGTCTGAGGAAAAGAGAGATCACACCAGATGGCAGGATGCAGGGGGAACAGATCCCAGGATTGGCACAGCTCAATTTAAGGAGCTAAAGCCACACAGATGACAAAACAAAATCCTCCAAAAGCTCAAGTTTAGATCCAAATGGGTTCAACTCCCCATGACAAAACCTCTAAAAAGTTAATCAAATCCAGAGAGAATGCATATAAGTGAAGGAAATTATTTCATAAGGATAAATAAATCTATGAGAAGAACTAATAAAACTAGAGAGAGGGGTGCATCCTTCAAGGTCCTATTCCCTGCCTCCTGAACGTCTTTTCTGGACACTGGGCTTACAAAGTCTCTCCCTTTCCAGAACCCTCCATGCGTCTGAAGCTGCATCTGGCCCTTCAGTCTGCCAACGACGTGGCCATCCATCCTTCATCCTAATGACCGGCGGTCAGCCATTATTCCCAAAGAATCAGCCATGCGTGGTGCTGATAACACCTAGCTGCTGCAGCTGGAAGACAGGGATTTAAATGATCTGTAGTGCCATGGGGACGTTTCTGGCAAAAACAAAACAAACAAACAAAAAACACTTTGTAGTCAAATATCATCCATTCCCTACTCATGCCCTACCCAGCTTCCATTCCAGCCCTGGGAGATGAAATGTCACTGGGTGGAACTAGTCATGATCATCACGTTCTCCTTGGCCAGTGACTGGTCTTCAGGTGGCCATGGGACTCAATTTTGGCCATTAATATTCATTTATTTACTTCTAATTTTTTAATTTTAATTTTTTTTTGAGACAGAGTCTCACTCTGTTGCCCAGGCTGGAGGACAGTGGCACAATCTTGGTTCACTGCAACCTCCGCCTCCCAGGTTCAAGCAATTCTCCTGCTTCAGCCTCCCAAGTAGCTGGGATTACAGGCATGCACCACCACACCTGGCTAATTTTTGTATTTTTAGTGGAGACTGGGTTTCACCATGTTGGCCAGGCTGATCTGGAACTCCTGGCCTCAAGCCATCCACCCACCTCAGCCTCCCAAAGTGCTGAGATTACAGGCGTGAGTCACTGCACCCAGCCTATCTTCTCCTACATTTTAAATGTATATGTGTGTTTTGAAGATAAACTTGAGTTCATTTTGTTTTGTAATCTGCTTTTTTTCTCCTAACAATTTGCTGTGAATGACTTCCCATGTAAGCTAATACTTATTTACAACATGATTATCAATAAAACAGTGCATTAAAAACTAAGCCAAAGGAAAAAACCCAGCAAATTCCTGTAAAATGGCAATAATAGGTTAGGATTTGACAGAATTTTAAGAATCATAGAGATGGCAGGTAGCTTTTGGGGACCATTTTTATTGAAATGAAGCAATTTTTACTTCCTCTGGGATTCATATTTGTTGAGCTGTCCGGGAATCTCAAGATATCCCTGGAATTTTTAAAAGGGGGAATTATTTATTATTAATAAATAATTACTTCATTAATATTTATTGATATCCTATTGTTCCTTCCTGCCAAAGGAAAGTATTAGATATTAAAAGTTAAATATACCTACATATATGACCATGCACACAAATGTGCTCTCTATCAGCACTGTTGCTGGGTGAGAACAGCAAGGGTGGCAAACCAAGGAGCAGGCTCCATGCTGCTGCTGGGTGGGGAAGGTGCCTGCATAGAAGGAAGCCGCCAGCCCTTGACAATCTTGCCTTCTGGCCACCCAGTCTGATGACTGACATTTTGAATGAGTATTGAACAGACCAATCTTTGCCTTCATACTCTTTTCTCTACCGTTGCTTCATCAAAGTCTAAACAACAACTGGTAGGCAATGCAGTATTTACCTCAAGAAGGCACAGGGAGAGGATATAGCCCTCCTCATTACATGTGTGTTTACTTTCCTGGATGGGCACCATTATGAAGCCCCTGTTGGCAAGCAGCAAAGCCCAAGTCACCCATCCTAGGCTCAGCAGGTCCCTGAAGACTTGAGAAGGACCTTAATGGGTGTCTCGTCACACCCTCATCATCATATAAAACAGAAATGTAAGTACAGTTCCCACCAGATGAGTTTACAGTCCAAACACATGACCACACATGAGAAAGAGAAGATTAGAAATTATACCCAAGGACAGAGTTGGGTTTTATTTTCTGGAATTAAAAAACTAGTCATCGGAATTCCCAAATCATTCTCCAAGAAGTTGGTTACCAGGGTTACCAGATAAAACTCTAAGTTTTGAAGTGTGAAAATGAGGTCTAGCTGGCAAACCAAGGGTGGGAGGAAGAGAGAGAGAGACAGAGAGACAGAGAGAGAGATTTATTTATTTTTTATTTTTATTTATTTATTTATTTATTTTTTTGAGACGGAGTCTCGCTCCGTCGCCCAGGCTGGAGTGCAGTGGCGCAATCTCGGCTCACTGCAAGCTCCGCCTCCCGGGTTCACGCCATTCTCCTGCCTCAGCCTCTCCGAGTAGCTGGGACTACAGGCGCCCGCCACTACGCCCGGCTAATTTTTTATATTTTTAGTAGAGACGGGGTTTCACCGTGGTCTCGATCTCCTGACCTTGTGATCCGCCCACCTCGGCCTCCCAAATTGCTGGGATTACAAGCGTGAGCCACCACGCCCGGCCGAGAGAGATTTATTATGGGCAAGAGAGAACTGGTTTCACCTTGTAGCCCTGACCACTAAGAAAGAAGCTTGGCAGGATGCTAACTTTTGGAGGCAACATCTATTCCCATGCACTTGAGAATACCGTTCTAATTCATTTAGGGGTTAACTGAATAACTACTAGTTTCAAGGGGAGCCCAGAACAAGAACACAGCCTACAGTAAAACTAGACAGCGATGGAAGCAACTGTTACCACTCAGGTTATGGAACCCTGATCTGAGAGTTTTAGAGACAGCGTGGCAGACAAGGATGCTGTGTGGATATCTGGAAAGTGCAGATAGGAGAGTTGTGACAGAGCCCGAAGACAGGAGGACCAGCATGTCTAGCAGATAACTACTTCTGATGTTTTACTGGGCCCAGGTACAGACTAAGCACCTGGCCGTGGGGCATTAAATGACTCTGTGGCCAAAGATGACCTTCATGAGCTGGGTATTGAATTCAGGTGAGTGTAGAACAGTTAATCAAATATTTGGGAAATGGTACATTTGGGTTTAGGACTGCCCCATGGTGGGCAGACAGACCAATCTCAAAGCAACTCAGAGAACTTCAGTAAATTCATGAATAGGTGACCCAGAATCCGATGTCGTCCAGCTCCGTTGCACCAATACCTCTCCCCTGACACATATCTATGGCCTCATGGTAGGGATGGGGAGCTCTTTATGACCAGCTGGGCTAGTTCACAGCTGTGCACTCTGTTGGTGCTGGCTGAAAATGGGCTGCTGCTCACTACAGCCCCATTCAGCAGTGGCCTGGAAGGACAGTGGTCAAGGGAAATCCTTCTGGTGGGTAGAGTTGGGAGCACTAAGCCTGGCTATCATCTCACTGTGGAGGATGTGTCCTGAGATGTGGATAGGCATGGATTCCGGAGCAGTGGCATCTGGCTTGCCTGGCTGATAGGGGCCTTGAGTGTGGCGGTCCCAAATTTAGCAAATAAAATTATAGGACACCCAGTTAAATTTTCCAATAAACAAATGATTTTTTAGTATAAATATGTCCCAAATAGAGTATGAGACACACTTATACTTAAAAAAAATTATTGCTTATCTGAAATTCAGATTTTACTAGTGTCCCAGGTTTTATCTGGCAAAACTACTTGAGGGAGCGACTGGCTGTCCAGTATTTTACCTGCCAAACTTCTTTATGAACCCACCTGAGGGAGTAACCCTGGAAGGCCACAGACAAGGAACTCTGGGGAAGAGGCACGGAGCTGGATCTATGGAGTGGGCACACACGTGTGGATCTTCGTGTCTGACATAATGCCCCACAGAATGTCCTCTGCAGGGAGGCGCGGAGCAGCAGGCAGACAGGACGGCTTGTCCTGTGGATGCAGCCAGGCTCTCACCTCCACCTCCTCAGGGATGACAGTGGCCCGTGATTAGAATGATCATCCTGATAGGTAGGGATGCTATGCTTGGGGTCAACAGTATGGGATCCATTTCACCCACACCAGCTCAGCTGCAGCCACTGATGAATGCATATATGCCCAGTGGCAATCTATGGAATAGAAGAAATTTATGCTATGTGTTTTTTGTTTGTTTGTTTTGAGACAGAGCCTCACTCTGTTGCCCAGGCTGGAGTGCAGTGGTGTGATCTTGGCTCACTGCAACCTCTGCCTCCCCGGTTCCAGTGATTCTCCTGCCTCAGCCTCGTGAGTAGCTGGGATTACAGGCGCGCACCACCACGCCCAGCTAATTTTTGTATTTCTAGTAGAGACGGGGCTTCCCCCTGTTGGCCAGGATGGTCTCAAACTCCTGACCTCAGATGATCTGCCCCTCTCAGCCTCCCAAAATGCTGGGATTACAAGCATGAGCCACCGCACCCAACCGCTATGAGTTTTTTTAACCAAAATTTTTTTAAAAAGTGATAACAGTGGCTTCCACTGGGCTCTGTTGGAACCCGGTGAACACTCTCTCTTGGAACCTGGCAGCCATGCTGTGAGGAGGCCCAGACTAACTCTCGCAGGAAATCACGTGGAGATGCCCCAGTTGTGGGTTCCAGCCAACCGCCCAGCTGAGGTCCTAGGTGCCACACGTGTGAGTTGAGGCCACAGCAAGTCACCCTTGGCTGCCAAGGCTCCCCAGCTGGGGCCCCAGCTATGGTGGGGCTGACAGACCAATCCCTTGTGCCTGTCTTCCTGCCAGACCCACAGAGCCCATGAGCATCATAAAAGGATCGTTTGACACAGCTCAGTTTTGTGATGGTTTGTTGCCAGCAATAATGGCTGGAGCAGGTGTCTTAGAAATCATTCCTCCCCAAGGTGTTTCTTCCCTAATTCTGTACAGGGTTTCCCGAAAGGGAATCTTAAGGGCAGCAGGAGCAGGTAACGGAAGACCCGCCTCATTCCCTCCTGTTCTTTGCAGTCACACGGAGGTCGGCTTCTGAGTACAGGTTCTGGGGCACGTTCCTCTGCGTTGCTCCCCCACAGTGCAAGAGGCCATCTGGGCCTGAGGGTGTCCCTAGGGTGGTTGCTGATAGCCTTGCACTTCCCTTTGACAACACGGACCTCGCCTCGGGGCATTTAGAGTTGCCTCGGTGGGAAGGACAGCACCAGCACACCTCTGCGGTTATTGTGGTCCTGAGTGGGTCCAGCTGGTCTCAGCATTTCTTCACAGTCCACTTTCCAAGGGGGTGAGGAGGCTTTTGCAGCGTTCCTTATTTGGAGGGAGGTGGTGCAGGAGAAAGGGGGAGAGGCCAGGAAGCTGCTGAGGGACAACACAACAGACATCCAGATGCCAGAAAGCACAGGTGCCAAAGCCGGGTGTCACTCACTCACTCATTCTTCGGGGGATGTTTCCCATGCTCCTGCGGGCCCTGTCGGGCTGAGAAAGGTGAGCAGCTCAGCGCTCAAGACAGACACATTAGAACCAGAGAGTGTCCAGGTGTCTATGAGGGACATTTCATCACTTTATCATTTTTTTCTGTATCTTTTTTTTTTTTTAGGAGTTGGAGTCTCACTCTGTGGCCCAGGCTGGAGAGCAGTGGTGCAATCATATTTCATGGCTGCCTTGAACTCCTGAGCTCCAGTTATCCTCCCACCCTAGCCTCTCAGGTAGATGGGATCACAAGCACGTGCCACCACACCTGGCTCTCTAGCCTTTTAAAATTGGTTATTTTCAGTAAGTCTTTCTTTCTTTTTTTTTTTTTCCCAGAGTCTCGCTCTATTGCCCAGGCTGGACTGCAGTGGAGCGATCTTGGCTCACTGCAAGCTCCGCCTCCTGGGTTCACACCATTCTCCTGTCTCAGCCTCCCAAGTAGCTGGGACTACAGGTGCCTGCCACCACGCCCAGATAATTTTTTTTGTATTTTTTAGTAGGGACCGAGTTTCACCGTGTTAGCCAGGATGGTCTCGATCTCCTGACCGCGTGATCTGCCTGCCTTGGCCTCCCAAAGTGCTGGGATTACAGGCGTGAGCCACTGCGCCCAGCCTATTTTCAGTAAGTATTTCTAAAAATTTTTCTGAAGTCTGATTTTCTGATGCGTTTTTAATTGATTCTTTCGAATTTTCTAGATAAGCCAATCACATCACCAACAACTGATGGGCTTGTCTCTTGCTTTTTAATCTTAATAACACTTACTTCTTTTCTTTGTTCTATTTCATTGGTAGGACTTCCTGAATAAAAGTGAGTGATAGCTTCACAGCTCTTGTCTTGTTCTGGACTCAATGGGAATATGGTGAATGCTTTACTATTAAATTTTATATTTGCTACTGGTTTTTGATAAAAACAAGAGGTTAAGGAAATTTCCATCTATTTTTAGTGATTAACTTGTTCATGATTTTCCTAATGAACTTAACTCACTGGTCAAAGTTTAATTTCTGTTCAATAGGACAGTCTTTAATAAATGACCAAAATTTCATCTGGATAAAGAATGGTTTGCCTATGAACAAAATTCTCCATGAGACTGGACTGTGTCTGGTGAGTTTGAGGATCAGGTAGAGGTTCCTCGGGGAAACCCTGCTAGGGGCATCACCTTTGCTTGCTCCATGTAAAATCCTGTCACATAACCCTTTGAATGTAAGTATCTTCAGTAGTCAAAGAAAGAATCTGGGTTAGGTTTCTGGCTAAAAGACCCTATGGCTGTGTTTCTCCAAGGCTTTAAAAAGGACAGTAAATGAGAGGGTAATAAATGTTCAAATTCAAAAATAGTTATTCGGTGGTAGAATTATAAGTGCTGTTTATTTATTTGTTTTTTTATTTTTAGGCAAGTGGAGTGAAGCAGTGGAAGTGGAGAAGGAACAAAGAGATCTGTAACTGTTTGTGATCAATTAGTTGTAAACGCTACTGTGTTTAAAAATAAATAAACAGCACTTATTGGAGATGTCTTCAATGGTGATGATGATCATGGTGATGGTGATGATGGTGATGGTGGTGATGTGGCGATGGTGATAGTGATGATGGTGATGGTGGTGATGGTAGTGATGGTGATGATGGTGATGACAGTGATGATGGTGATGGTGATGATGGTGATGGTGGTGATGGTGATGGTGGTGATGGTGATGGTGGTGATGTGGCGATGGTGATAGTGATGATGGTGATGGTGATGATGGTGGTAGTGGAGATGGTGATGGTGATGATGGTGATGGTGGTGATGGTAGTGATGGTGGTGATGGTGATGACAGTGATGATGGTGATGGTGATGGTGGTGATGGTGGTGATGGTGATGGATGGTGATGATGGTGGTGATGGCGATGATGGTGATGGTGATGGCAGTGATGGTGATGGTGGTGATGGTGATGATGGTGGTAGTGGAGATGGTGATGGTCATGATGGTGATGGTGATGATGGTGATGGTGATGATGGTGGTAGTGGAGATGGTGATGGTCATGATGGTGATGGTGATGCTGGTGGTAGTGGAGATGGTGATGGTCATGATGGTGATGGTTATGGTGATGGTGGTGGTGGTGATGGTGGTGATGGTGATGATGGTGGTGATGGCGATGATGGTGATGGTGATGGCAGTGATGGTGATGGTGGTGATGGTGATGATGGTGGTATGGAGATGGTGATGGTCATGATGGTGATGGTGATGATGGTGATGGTGATGATGGTGGTAGTGGAGATGGT
Organism: Hylobates moloch; assembly: GCF_009828535.3. Lineage (NCBI taxonomy): Eukaryota > Metazoa > Chordata > Mammalia > Primates > Hylobatidae > Hylobates > Hylobates moloch. The sequence goes on along the minus strand of NW_026652290.1, from coordinate 49,792,497 downwards.
GATGGTCATGATGGTGATGGTGATGGTGATAGTGGTGATGGTGATGATGGTGGTGATGGCGATGGTCATGATAGTGATGGTGGTGGCAGCAATGATGACAGTCACACAACAGCCAACAATACTGAGTAATGCCTTCTGCCTGGCACATTCCTAAAGCCAGACATGAATTCACTGTTCAGTCCTCATTGCTCATTTCCAGCCTCATTGATAACTCCATAATTTATGGAAGAGGGAAGAGAGGCACAGCATGATTGGACCATGCACACAGCTATGTAAATGGTGGTGCTGCCAGGGATAAAAGGCCACCAAAGCCAGGCCGTGACTCCTGACACCACCTCTCCTCCTACTGAGAGACAGCCTCATGGAGAGGGGATAGGTTCGGTTGCTGGAGCATCCCAGGCCTCCAGAAGGTGATGAAGGGGAGGGAAGAAAGTCTGGGCAAAATGGCAGGCCAGCGAAGCTCCCCTTCTTGGGGCAGAGTGCTCCCACACCTTAGACACCCTCATTTCATTCTTTTTTTTAAATTTTAAAACATTTTTATTATAAAAGTAATACAAATAAAAATAAACATTGAGAAAAGACAAAGTCATTCATTTACTGCCTCCCATCCCACCATAACCACAGTTAGTAATTTGATTTACTTTGTCATCTTGTTATCAAATGCTTGATGTGTTATTTCAGCTATGATTACACCCACTCATACACTTTTGCATCTTGCAATTTTTACTTAATGTAACATTCTCATGTTTTTAATAATATTCATTACTAATTTTATTTTATTTTTTTTTCTGAGACCGAGTCTTGTTCTGTCCCCAGGCTGGAGTGCAGTTGACGTGATCTCCGCTCACTGCAACCTCTGCCTCCCGGGTTCAAGTGATTCTCCTGCCTCAGCCTCCCGAGCAGCTGGGACTACAGGTGCCTGCCCCCATGCCCAGCTAATTTTTGTGTTTTTAGTAGAGACAGGGTTTCACCATGTTAGCTAGATGGTCTCAATCTCTTGACCTCGTGGTCCGCTCGCCTCGGCCTCCCAAAGTGCTGGGATTACAGGCGTGAGCCACCATGCCTGACCCTAATTTTTAATAAGTACATTATGTATCATTTGTATATACCTGTTTATTGACTATTTCCTAGACCCAGGGACGGCAAACTATGGCAACACATGTGTAAATAAAGTTTTACTGGAACAAAGCCGTGCCCATGTTGTTTATGTATTGTGTGTGGCTGATTTTATGCTTCATACAGCAGTGTTGACAAGTTATGACATAAACTGTAGGTTTCAAAATCTAAAATAGGGCTGGGCATGGTGGCTCACGCATGTAATCCCAGCACTTTGGGAGGCCGAGGCAGGCGGATCATAGGGTCAGGGGTTTGAGACCAGCCTGGCCAATATGGTGAAACCCTGTCTCTACAAATACAAAAGTTAGCCTGGCATGGTGGCAGGCACCTGTAGTCCCAGCTACTCGGGAGGCTGAGGCAGGAGAATCGCTTGAACCCAGGAGGTGGAGGTTGCAGTGAGCTGAGATCGTGCCACTGCACTCCAGCCTGGGCAACAGAGCAAGACTCTGTCTCCAAAAAGAAAAAAGAAAACACCTAAAACATTTACTTTCTGGCCCTTTACAGAAAAAGTTTGTCGATATTTACCCCAAACTTTTAAGTGGTTTATAATTTGGGCTACTAAAAGTAATGTCACTCACAATATCTTTGTGCATGTAATTTTTCATACCTTGTACAATTTGAAAGACATTAACAAAAGTGGAATAACTGGGTCTAATTAATGAAGACATTTTTAAAACTGATACTATCCCACACCATATCTCTTGTAATATTCAAGCTATGATATAATAAGGATGGTGGTAATAAGAATGAAAAGGAAGGCCCAGAACTCTTGTGGGTAGCATGTCTCCTGTCCCTGTTACTCAAGACATGTAAGTTTATACTCTGGATGAACATATTTTGAGTTTTGATTTAAATTTAACCAAGAAAGAGAAATCACAGTCATTGCAACAGGAAGACCAATTGAAAGAAATCTTTTACTTTCTACTGGATAGGAAAAAGCAGAAGTAGGTGACAAGGTATGTATAAAATGCCATTCCAAGATAGCTGCAGTGGCCAAAAGGCACCGGGAGAGTTGAGTAAGAGAAAGAGATGGCAGTCTCAACAATGAACTAGCAGTGGGAGCAATAAACAGAGGCAACTATGAGTGCTATAAGTGTGGGATGACAAAAGCAGCACACAGACAGGTTCTACCCGTCTGAACACATCCTAGGCGTAAACCTGTATACAACTGGAATTAAACTGTCTCTAGATAAGAAAGTTTTAAAGAAACCACCCTATGTTTTTTAAGAAAGAAAAAGTCTTCTACCTGGAGAGGCTTTTTTTTTTTTTTTTTTTTTTCTGGAGTCTCGCTCTGTCACCCAGGCTGGAGTGCAGTGGCGTGATCTTGGCTCACTGCAACCTCCACCTCCTGGGTTCAAGCGATTCTCCTGCCTCAGCCTCCTGAGTAGGTGGGATTACAGGTGTGCGCCACCATGCCCGGCTAATTTTTTGGTATTTTTAGTAGAGACGGGATTTCACCACGTTGGTCAGGCTGGTCTCAAACTCCTGACCTCGTGATCCACCCCCCTGGCCTCCCAAAGTGCTGGGATTACAGGCGTGAGCCACCGCACCAGGCCTAATTTCATCATTTCTAAATATTTAGGGTGGGTGCCCATCCAGGCATCCTCCGGGGCCCACGAGGGAGCTCCACCGCAGTCGCCAAAGCCACGAACACCACACAGACCCAGGCCACTGCAGCCAGGGGTCAGCTTGAAATTGCTTCGCTCCTCCATGCCGGCCAGTGCGGCGCTCCCATGGTGCACACTTCATTGTGAGACTATTCTTGCTGGTGCTGTTTAAGAAGTCCTGTTCTCTTCTCTGTTTCTCTCCCACGTGAGCCTCAGGAATGGAGGTGCTGGCAAGGAAGGCCCGAGGTGATGACAGGAGGGAGAGAGTTGATAGTGCTTCTGCAGCAGCCCCCCTGGGACATGAGAACAACTCTGCCCTGCTGGGGTGAGAGGCCTGTCTAAGCATCGAGATCATAGAACTAAGACAACGGACGTCCCTCTCTGTGCAAGAAGCCTTCCTCAGTATCTAAATCCAATTTTCTTTTTTCCTGATAAAGTAAGCTGTAGTCCCAGCTACTCAGAGAGGCTGAGGCAGGAGAATAGCGTGAACCCGGGAGGCAGAGCTTGCAGTGAGCCGAGATTGCGCCACTGCACTCCAGCCTGGGCGACAGAGCGAGACTCCGTCTCAAAAAAAAAAAAAAAGCCTCAACCTAAATACATTTTAATCATTTTAATGAGCTACTCGGTGGACTTGGCTTGGCAGGGTTTTTACATTTGTTGTTCAAAGCTTTCTTTGAACACAACAGTCAAGGTACCCTTGAAAATGGAATCCTCAGGGTTTTACTAGCCAGACTGACATCCTCAGAACTGGTTTCCTGGCTTCTCTTATAAGGGATATATGGGTGAGAATGAGATAGAGAACATTCTTTTAAAAAATTTCAAGAGTAGCTGGGCACGGTGGCTGACGCCTGTAATCCCAGCACTTTGGGAGGCCGAGGCGGGCAGATCACCTGAGGCTGGGAGTTTGAGACCAGCCTGTCCAACATGGAGAAACCCCATCTCTAGTAAAAATACAAAATTAGCTGGGTGTGGTGGCACATGCCTGTAATCCCAGCTACTTGGGAGGCTAAGGCAGGAGAATCGCTTGAACCCGGGAGGCAGAGGCTGTGGTGAGCTGAGATTGCGCCATTGCACTCCAGCCTGGGCAACAAGAGTAAAACTCCCTTTCAAAAAAAAAAAAAAAAAAAAAACTGTAAAAGAGTATCCTAAACTAAAATGAAAGCACGGTACCAGTGCCACCTCTGCATGGCCTCCTCCTGCCCATTGACGGCTCTGGTCTTGCAGGACGGACCTCGCAGAGCACTTGGTTGGTGCTGTGTCCAGCCTGGACCCTGGCCAGCTGTGGCCACACACAGTGTGTGACTGAGTGGAGGCAGCACCAGGGCCCTCCACTGTGGAACAGCTGCTCAAAGGAAGGGCCCAGAGCCAACAGCGACAGGCAGCAGCCGTGGAAGGCCAGGTGCAAAATGCCAGAGATGACAGAGGAGACTGCTGACTGAGGTGCAACTCCATGCCCTTCTCCAAGAAGAATAGCTCCAGTGTCCACAACTGTGTGTCCCCTACAGCCCCTACTGTATTTATAACCATCTGCTCCTACCACCTGCCACCTCACATATTAGTGGCACTTATTTGAATACTGCAAATTACTATATTAATCTGTAAGCTTCTTGGGTATCAAAATCTCTCACATAACACCTGCTCCAGGTACTTAGGGATCCTGGGACTCCAGGTACCACTCCACACACCTGCTCCAGGTACTTAGAGATTCCAGGGACTCCAGGTACCATGCCACACACCTGTTCCAGGTACCACTCCACACACCTGCTCCAGGTACCATGCCACACACCTGCTCCAGGTACTTGGAGATTCCAGGGACTCCAGGTACCATGCCACACACCTGCTCCAGGTACTTAGAGATTCCAGGGACTCCAGGTAACATGCCACACACCTGCTCCAGGTACTTAGTGATTCCAGGGACTCCAGGTACCATGCCACACATCTGCTCCAGGTACTTAGGGATTCCAGGGAGTCTGGGTACCGCTCCACACACCTACTGCAGGTACTTAGGGGTTCTGGGACTCCAGGTACCTCTCCACACACTTGCTCCAGGTACTTAGAGATTCCAGGGACTCTGGGTACCACTCTACACACTTGCACTCCAGGTACTTAGGGGCCCCGGGGACTCCAGGTACCGCACCACACACCTGTTCCAGGTACTCAGGGACCCCAGGTACTGCTTCAGGTTCTTAGATAATGCTAAATGCCCTAATTTCTTAACAGTTCACTTTCTCCTTTCCTCCCCAAGCCAAACTCCCAATCAACATATATCCATCTCTACTAGGTGCAAGACACTGTTCTGGGCACAGGAGATGCAGGCGTGAACAAGACAGACAAGGTCTCTGCCCTCATGGAGCTGGTGCTCCCATGGAGAAGAGAGATTAAAAACAAGCCAACCAATGCATCAGATTATCTCATGGGACTAAGAACTCGGAAAGACACAGGGCAGAGCACCACAGTAAGTACTGATTGGACACCTTTTCCTCAACAAGGTGACATTTGAGCCATGGCCCAAATGTTGAGAAGCCACATTCAAGGAAAGAGGAAGATGGAGGTGAGGGACCCACGGAGAGTGGCCCGCGGAGTGAGGGGAGAGGCCCTGGAGCTCACAGCTCAGAGGTCATTGTCAATGGGACGCAGCTGCAAGGTGCAGGGCGTTGAATGCACAATACTACTGTAGCTGTTGGATTGCTTTGCTCTTCATTAGGGACCTTCACAAACATTACCTCGTTTTCATTTTGCTCCTCATAACAGCCCTGGGAGGTCGAACAAATGAGATTCAGGAATTGACGCAGTCCACATTATCAATAAATAAAATGAACCCTCATAGCCCTCTCGATCTGTAGTTTTTAAATGAGGACACTTCTTTCAAAAGATTCACTTCACTCTAAAAACTCCTGTGAAATTAGTGTTTGTCTGTAATTAGGGCAGTTGCAACTGAACAACACAGCATCAGCTATTGTCTGTTTCCCCGCTCAACAATGGACTGTTTGGATTTGAATAAGGCCCACTTGCCTTGGTCCAAATGGCAAGATTTATGTTAAATTGGATTTCAGAGGCTGCATTCGTGTGTGACAGTCGACAGGGAACAGCAGCCAACGCAAACAGCCCTCCCGGCTCCAACCAGCCTGACCCAGTTAGGCAACATAGAGGCGACCGCAAACCTGAACACTGGCGACAAGGGGCAGGCACCCAATGGGCTGTAAGTAAGGGCACCAAGTCCCTGGAACCCAGGAAGGCTGCATCTACAAAGGAAAAGCTCAAATGACAAATGCCAGAATAGACACCCCATCACAGCAGCCTGAGCTCAGCTTTGTTCTCAAGGCCTACTTCCAGGCTTGTACAAGAAATGGTGAGATGAATTTTCTCTCCCAATCTAGTTGCTTACCTGGGCTGTGGCTTGCATTCTCCAGACCCAATCAAACAGCACTGATTTTTTTTTTTTTTTTTTTTGAGACAGAGTCTTGCTCTGTTGACCAGGCTGGAGTGCAGTGGCTCGAACTCGGCTCACTGCAACCTCTGCCTCCCAGGTTCAAGTAATTCTCTTGCCTCAGCCACCTAAGTAGCTGGGGACTACAGGCATGCACCACCACACTTGGCTAATTTTTTTTTTTTTTGGTGGAGATGGGGTTTCACCATGTTGTCCAGGCTGGTCTTGAACTCCTGACCTCAAGTGATCCGCCCACCTCAGCCTTCCAGAGTGCTGAGATTAAAGGAGTGAGCCACTGTGCCTGACCAGCACTGATAATTCTTAAAGTTCAATGAAAGGGCCAGGATTTGTGTGCAAGTCTGTACATGCAGGCAGGGGGTGGCGGTGGGATTGAAAGTCGAGGTAGACCTTGCCAGGGGCCAGCTGGGCTTCGCTGGGAAGCACTGTGTTAAATACGTAGCAGCAACCACATTCTGAGTACCTTCCATGTGCCAGACCCTGAACAAGCTTCTCTCACATGAGGTATTTAATTTAATTTTTAAAGTTGTATATTCAATAGCAAACAAAGATCATCACTACAAGCCAGGCATTGTTCTAAGCACTGGGGAGACAGCAGCAATGGAGAAGACTTCCAAGAAGGCTTGATTTTGGTGGGACTTCTAAAAGGGGAAGATAAAGACAACATTTAGACAAAAACATAACTTCAGATGGTGAAATTAGAAACCTGGATTGATTCTCAGATATACCCTTGTGGCAGAGACTGCCTAGTTGTCCCCCAATATCGAGGCTCTTCTATAGCAGCAGAACTCCAAGTTTTACCTGCATGCATAGTCACTTAGGACCCAGACTTTATTCTCCCAGCCTCTCTTTCTGCTAGGTGAAGCAATTGACTAAATTGCAGCCAATGAGATGTAAGCTGAAGCCATATATACAATTTTAGGAAGTGTCCCCTACAGGGACAGGGTGGGACCTTCCTCCCTTTACTTGTTTTGTTTGTTTGTTTGTTTTTGTTTTGAGACAAAGTGTCACTCTGTCACCCAGGCTGGAGTGCAGTAGTATTTTTTTTTTTTTTTTTTGAGACAGAGTCTCACTCTGTCACCCAGGCTGGAATGCAGTGGCACGATCTTGGCTCACTGCAACCTGCATCTCCCAGGTTCAAGCAATTCTCCTGCCTCAGCCTCCCGAGTAGCTGGGATTACAGGTGCATGCCATCATGCCTGGCTAATTTTGTATTTTTTGTAGAGATGGAGTTTCACCATGTTGGCCAGGCTGGTCTCAAACTCCTGACCTCAAATGATCCACCTGCCTCGTCCTCCCAAAGTGTTGGGATTACAGGCATGAGCTGCTGTGCCTGGCCCTTTTCCTCCTTTTTGCTGCCTAGAATATGGACACAAATGGCTGGAGCTTCAGCAGCTATCTTGGACCATGAAGGAAAAATAAACAATTTTGTTTAGTTCATGGTGCTCTGGAGTGCGATTTCTGTTATTCACAGCTGCACCTAATTTTGTTAAGTCTTTCCTATTAATTGTGTAGCTTGGGGTAAAACTGGCTCAGACCTTCTGTTTCCTCAGCTGTGAGATGGGATTGATGATAATGCCTACTTCATATTGCACCATGCTGGTGGCTTTCAAACTTTAGCATGCGTCAGAATCCCCTTGGCATATTAAAACGCAGAGTGCTGGGCCTCACCTGAAGAACTTCCAATTAAGTAGCAACCTGAAAACCAGTAAGTCTAACAAGTTCCTAGACGCTGTTGCAGCTGCTGCAGATCAGAGACTACACTGAGGCCTGCAGCCTCTGTAGGGAATGACCCAGGAAGGTCTAAATTGCCCATACAAAGCCAGCGTGTTTGGCTTCTGTCCCATTTAACAAGATTTATGCATCCTGTCAAACATGCTGCGAGTCACCTCTGGCCTCTTCTATGCCTGCTCCTTGGCTTCAGGGACCTTGATCCCCACCTTCTGGAGCAGTGAATCTGATGCAAATGCTGTTTACAGAGGGATCTGGCAGTGGCCCATCCCCAGGAGGGACTTCCATGTGACCAGCCTGGCCTCTGACCCACTCCTCCACTGCAAGGAAATGATCCCCACTCCAACGCGTCACGGAGCAGCCCATCGCATGGGTCATTCCGCAGAAGAACTACCTTCTGGACCCTTCCTTCTGCCACCATATGCCATTCTGCTATTTGCAGAGGTGAGTGGGTAGGGACAGCTCCTCACCAGGGGCTGCCAGACATTCAGTCAGAAGCATCATTTTCTTACTTAGGATTCCCGTGGGAGGCAGAGGGTGAATCTCAAGTCTGGGATCCCTGTCTCCACTGGCCACTTCAGCAATGCCCAGACCACCGCTCTGCCCAGCGAAGGAGCCTGCCCTCTCCTCCGAAAGGAAGCTCCCCTGCCCTCAGGGAGGAGCCTCCCTCTGGAAGGGCTGATGCCAGGCACAGTGGCAGCCCAGGAGGCTTCCCCCCCCGCCCCATATCCCTCTTGGAAGGGACAGATCCTCCTCTCAGGGCTCCTGCGTGCTGGTGACATCCCAAGCCCTGCCCAAGACAGCACCGTCAGTGCAGCTGTCAGTCCCCCGCCCCAGCCATTTCCATCAAGGGGGTGGGTATTATCTGTTAAACCACTGTGAGGCATCAGGCAGGTCTAAGAGATGGAGACGCACTTGTGTCCCTTAACTAGTGGTTAAGAGGGCAGCTCTGATCAAATCCCAGCTCTGCTACTCTTTAGTGACATGGCCTTGTAACTAAGGCCGCAGCCATGCCTGGCCTGTGGCTGAACCTCTCTCTGAACCTCAGTTTCCTCCCCTGTAAAGTGGGGACAATAATAGTGCTTATAAATGGCATCAACCAAGGTGCTTGGCCATAAGCAACATAGACCAACTCTGCTCACTTTAGCAGAAGAAGCATTTCTTAAGAGGGTATTGGGTACACACTGGTGCCAAAAGACAAGCATAAGAATAGAATATTCCTAGCAGCACCATTCAAACATCAAATGCCCATTCACAATAGAACAGGTAAGCCGGCTACGGCCCTTCACACCAGACAGCACGGAGGATGGAGAAACCTCAGCTACATACAGCAGCATGGATGACTCTCACCCACGCTAACTCAAAGAAGCCAGACATGAAAAGAGTGTGCACTATATCATGCTGTTTCTTTAAAGCTCAAAAACAGGCAGAACCAATCTAGAAATCTGGTGGTGGTTACGTTTAGGAGGAGAGAACCTGGGAGAGTCTCTAAGGTGCTGGCCCTGTTCTGTTTCTTGGTCTGGGTTCTGATTACATGAGTGTGTTTGCTTTGTCAAAATTCATTGAACTGCACACTTAGGATCTGTGATCGTTTCTGTATGTATCCGATACTTCAGTAACAAAGTTAACTTTGAAAAAAAGCAGAAGGCATGTTTGGTTGCTCATGGATGCGCTGGGAGAGTCAGAGGGCTAGGCCTGAAAGCCAGAGTCCGGAACACTGCCCCCAGTTTTTTTTTTTTTTTTTCTTTGAGATGGAGTTTTGCTCTTGTCGCCGAGGCTAGAGTGCAGTGGTGCCACCTCGGCTCACTGCACCTTCCACCTCCCGGGTTCAAGCAATTCTCCTGCCTCAGCTTCCCGAGTAGCTGGGATTACAGGCACCTGCCACCACACCCAGCTAATTTTTGTATTTTTGGTAGAGGTGGGGTTTCACCATGTCGGCCAGGCTGGTCTCGAACTCCTGACCTCAGGTGATCCACCCGCTTCGGCCTCCCAAAGTGCTGGGATTACAGGCGTGAGCCACTGCACCTGGCCAACACTGCCCCTAATTAAGGCATGGAGCTGGTTCAAGGGAGGAAAAGGTGGCAGGCGTTGCAGCCAGAGGGGCTGGGTTCAAATCCCAGCTCTGCCAGTCCTTGGTTATGGGACTTTGGACAAGTCTCTGGGTCCCTCTGAGCTGTGTCCTCATCTGTACGATGGGGTGCCAGCCCACAGCTTATCCCACCACCATCCACACCGGCGCTGCCTGGGAGCCCTGACCACGCCTGGCAGAATGGATCCGGGATGGTGCCTGCCCCTTCACAGCTGAACTCAGGGTGAGCACATCTGATTGGCCAGCCCTGGGCACGTGACCACACTACACCCTGCAGCACGTGGGGGTCAGTGCGGAGGTGGGTGCAGGGTCTGGCTCAGGGGTTCCATGGAGCCCCAGGGTGGGCTTTACCCGCCAAGATTCTGATTTACCTGATCTGGGGAGAGTCTGGAACGTGGCTGTTCTTTTTAAGCTCCCCAAATGATTCTAGTGTGAGTCAAAGTTGAGAACCACTGCCCTGAATCTTTATCTTTGAATCTTGAAAACTTTCTAAAAGGAAAACGATCCCAGAGCCTTCAGAGTTTCTGTCCATTCGAATCTAGTACTAGTATACCTTGTTTTAAATTAACCTTATCTAGCGCCATCTAAGGCTCAGAAAATGAAGCCATTGTGGGATCATTTGCCAAAGGACTTGTTGACATCTGTTTCTATTCTTTTTTATTTTATTTTATTTTATTTTTCTTTTATTTCCTTTTTTGTTTCTTAATCCAAGTGAACTCATACAGTCTGTTTTTAAGTGGTACTTAAGCAGTTAAAATATGACTCAGTTTGACTCTATTGAAAGTGCTTTAAATAATTTCCAAACAAGGTAAAGTTAGGAGTAAATAAAATAGTCATGTTTGGGAGCACGAAGGAGCCGGCAGCTTTTGACGGTCTGGTGATCAAGCAGCCACGCAGGACCAGGTCTCAACTGTCCTTGGGTTTTGTGGAGCATTAAAAAGGAATAAGGAAATGGGGTGGAGGAGATCAGCTAATTCTGGGAACAGAGCTAAGATTGCTGTGACTGGGGACTGGTGGGGTCATCAGCTCTTTCTTGGGTAACTTTGGCCCTGCTTTTTTTTCCTCTGCAGAGTCTGAAAAGGCTACCTGCTTTAGTTTCCTGTGCTTGCTGTAATCATTACAACAACACAAATGTAATGTCTCACTGTTCTGGAAGCCAGAAGTCCAAAACCAAGATTTCTGCAGGGGTGTGCACTCTAAAAGCTTGAGGGGAAGATCTTTCCTACCTCCTCCAGCTTCTGGTGGCTCCAGGTGTTTCTTGGCTTGTGGCCACATCACTCCAATCTCTGTCTCTGTCTTTGCGTGGCCTTCTTGCCTGTGTCTCTGTGTCTTCTCCTCTTCTCTTACAAGGACACTTGTCATTGGATTTAGGACCCACTTGGATAATTCAGGGTGATTTCACCTCAAGATTTTTAATTGTATCTGCAAAGACCCTGTTTCCAAATAAGGTCACATTCTGCGTTTCTGAGACATGGACATCTTTTGAGAGAGTCATAATTCAGCCCACTCCACCACCTTTGCTCAAAGGATGCTTCTGCATTTAACTGAGATTCAGCGTCCTGATTCCACAAGCCTACTTTGGCCTAGCTCTGGATTATTTCAGATTTGTCTGGGCCAAGGTCCTTGAACCCCAGTGCCCGGGTCAGCAGGGATCATTTACCATGCAGATTCTGAGGGAGTAGGTCTGGGCAGAGCTCAAGATTCTGCATTTCCAACAAGCTCCCAGGTGATGCCAACAGAGCTGCTGGCTAGGAACCTCCCTCTGAGCAACACGTCTGGTGACTATGGGAAATGTCCAGATCCCACCCTGGTGATCGTGATCCAGAGGCCCATTCTCTCCAGGCAGCTTTCAAATCCCACTCTGAACCAGGGCCGGCAGCCCCTGCCCTGTGCTCAGGAGCAAGGCCTGCAGGCCAGGAATGAGCCAAGCCAGCCTGAGCCCCTAGCCACCTCCTAAGAAGAGTGCTTCCCAATCCTGAAGTTTGGCTGGGAATTCCAATAGAATCCGTGACCTTTCAGGAAGCATCTACACTCTCCCAGCCCCCTCCCTCTTACATACCACCCCTCAGTCCTCTTTCTCTCTTGCCCTCTGATAAGTTCCCCCTTGGGTCCTCAGACAAGCCACGAGGCCCTGCCAGCTGCCTCCTGGCTGGATGTAACCCAACCTCACCGCATGGTGGGGATGGCCCAGGTGAGGGCACAGAAGGCCCACCTCCCTCTAGCCAGGCCCCGCGTCAACAGGGCTGCCAGCACAGGGACAGCGAGACCAGCTGGGGAACTGGTTATTTTAAGTGGTTCCCAACAAATCATGTCATTTTCTCAGCTGTGAAGACTGACAGCCCTCGGCACTGTGGCAAATGCAAGCCACTCTTTCCAATGATCAGCGTGAGAGGAAGAAAGGGAGACCCCGTGGGGGAGAGGAGGCCTCCCCTGCCGGCCTGCATGGGGCTGAGGAGTGGGGCAGGGACAGGGGTGATGCGACTACAGCTGAGTGACTCAGCCAGGGTCTGCTATCTCACATATGGTGGCCAGGACCCAAGATCCCACCTGCGGCAGGTGTCCCTGGGGGCAGTTGACACCTCAAAATAAAACTTGAGATTGCTCATGCAACCGTGAAAAGGAAACATTTTTTTACCATAAAAGAGCCATTTAATGTGAGACCCCAATAGCCTCTGGCTGTCTGTCATCCTGATCTGACGTGAAATGGATTTGATATTATCTGCAAACAACCACACATTCCTTTAGAAGAAAGTCACCTCCACAGAGGATACATGACTTGTTTGTTTGTGGTCGACTATGGCTTTGACTTTCCCTGCCACGCTGTTTGCCTTGGTTAATGACCAGCCGGAAGCACCCTGCCTCGTGTTTGGCTGATGAAAACGCTGACCTTTTCAGGAATGATTCCAAACCAGGCATCTGTGGATGACTTACCTCATACCTTTCATTGCTCCCCACCACGCTGCATTCCCCAAAAAGGAAGTAGCTATTTTAGGCAAGGGAAAATGAGATGGTGGGACTTTCCCCAAAAGCAGGCTTGTGCCTGATGCAGGGTGGAGGAGCCCCACGCCCTGTGGATGGACAAACACAGCATCATCCATAGACGTTGCCCATGGGTCCAGTCCATCCATCGGTGACTTACGGGTAAAAGGGAAGGAAGGAAAGGAAAGAAGGAGATTGGTGAGCAGTGTTCTTTGCTATTAGGCAGAACTGGACCAACGGGTGGCAGTCACAGAAGGGCGGAGACCAGCTCCACAAAAAGAATTACTTCTGCAAGTAGTGAGCGTCCTGTCACAGAGGTTATATGAGCAGGGGCAGGATGAGGAGACTGTTTTTATTTACACTCTGATACGAGGAGTAGAAGTGGACCCTGACCTTGAGAAGCCTAAAATTTTTCTGCAGAGGCAGGTGGGACCTGATATGGCAAGTGAACATCAAGGCCTGCTTTGCCTCACAGGGCAGCTGGGGACCAACCCATACAAATCCAACATGCGGAGGAAGCCAGAGCCGGAGCAAGAGGCAGAGACCTGAGGATGGGCTGGAGCCTGTGTGCGGGGCTTTCTGTCACTTGCAGAGTCCTGGCTGGTGCACTGAGGAGCACTAGCTTGTATGGCATTCTTTCCATGATTAGAGTTCAAGGATGGGAGAGCAGGGAGATGGAGTAGTTTGAGCTCCTGGGGAATGATAACATCTGGATCCTGAGAGGGGAGGAAATGCACATGCCAGCAATGACATAGGATCAGAAAGGTGCTCCGCATGGGGCTCTCTGTAGGAGGGGCCCAGGTGCTGGCACCTACGTGACTGAGGGCTTGTGGGAGGGGGAGGGAAACTGCTTTGCAACAGCAGGGGACCCAGGTGGGGTATGTGTGGGGTATGTCCCAGTCACCTCAGGAAAGGGGGGCATTGAAGTGTGTGCTCTGGATCCACCTCTTTCCCGAGTCCTCCCTTGATGCAAGCAGCCTAGGATCAGACTTCCTTGAATTCTAGCTCATCTCCCAGGGAGGCACTACTTCAGCCAGAAGACCACCTGGAGGACTTCATGGGGTTTCAGAACCCAGGGCACTCCTGCCTCACTGTTATCAATGACTTTGCAGTATTGTGATAGCATGTGATACCACGCGTCATACGCAGTAACAAGGAGGGAGACTGGCCAAACTTTGGAGACATCCTTCCTGTTAGAATTTCAACTACCTCCATACCTAGTACAGGAGAGGGAAGTAAATGCAGTGGAAATCTGATTTTTTTTTTCCACTCTGTTCCCCAGGCTGGAGTGCAGTGGCACAATCTCAGCTCACTGCAACCTCCGCTTCCCGGGTTCAAATGATTCTCCTGCCTCAGCCTCCCGAGTAGCTGGGATGACAAGCATATGCCACCATGCCGTGCTAATTTTGTATTTTTAGTAGAGATGAGGTTTCTCCATGTTGGTCAGGCTGGTCTCGAACTCCTGACCTCAGGTGATCCGCCCGCCTTGGCCTCCCCAAGTGCTGGGATTACAGGCATGAGCCACCACGCCCAGTCCCTGATTTTGTTTTATGGGCAAATTCGCTGTTCAGGGATGGAGCAGCCTGTGATATCAGTATGAGTCCATTTGTGAAACTGAAACTTTGTAACAAGAACTAAGATAGTTATTGAGAAGTGCTTTAAAAATTATCCAGGGAAGCTTTCCAAAGTGACTCTGTCCCTGGGAAGGGAGGAAGGGACCATAATATGCCTGTATCAGATTTCTACTGCTGTGTAACAAATGACCCCAAAACTTAGTGGCTTGAAACAACAATGAACATTTATTATTTCATAGTTTCTGTGGGTCAGGAATTCAGGAGTGGCTTAGCTGGGTGATTCTGGCTCAGCGATTTCATGGGGTTGCAGTCAGGGTATCAGCTGGGGTTGTGTCATTGGAGGCTGAACTGGGGCTGGAGGATTTACCTCTGAGGTGGTGCACCCACATGCCTGGCAGGTTGGTGCTGGCTGTTGGTGGGAGGCCTCAGTTTCCCACCACATGGACTCCTCCACAGAGCTGCTTTAGTGTCCTTACAACATGGCAGCTGGCTGCTCCCGAGGAAGTGATTCAAGGAGAGCAAGGCAGGAACCATGTCTTTTATGGCCTAGCCTTGGACATCATTTCTGCAGTCCTACTGGTTGCCAGATGGGTCCTATTCAGTGAAGAGGGGACTCTCCAGGATGTGACTACTGGGGCTCACTGGGCAGCATTTCAGAGCTGCCACCATGCTGCTGCGTGGTTGGCCCATCTGGAACACTTAGTCTTCAGTCCCTGGGTTTGATTCAAGAACAAAGAGTTAGAAACTCTTCACCTTTTGAATGCAAGGAAGTAGGCTGACCCCTCAAAGTGTGCCAGACAAGCCATTTTAAGCACAGTTGGGTGAGATGCAAAGAGGAAGGCTGCATATTCACTGCTTACCTGGAATGTTTGGCGCCTACTCATGCTTTCTATCCAGAGAGTCTCACTGATAGTTTGTCAGCCTTGCATCCCATCTGCCCCATGTGGGTCCTGTGGAGCTGCTGGTCAACCTATCCCCTGGCTTTGGGGGAATGCGACCCATGTCTGGCCAACTGTGGTGCCCCATTTCCCTGTCTAGAGTTGTTGGTCCAAGAGGAGGCTCTCTCTTACTCTGAAATAATGAGCTGAGGGTTTACTGTGTATGCCTGAAGCTATCAGACAATGAAGAAAGAAGAGAGAGAAAGAGAGAGATTTGAGCACCTGGGTCCAGCTATGACTGAAGCTAGCAAGACACCCATCTTTGTTCTCTGAAATTATGTAAGAGAGTAACTCCCTTTTTTGAATTTTGCTTGTTTACTTTTGCTTAAGTTAACTTGAGCTGGAATTTCATCATCACAATTAAAAACATCCTAACAACTTATCCCTTGAAAATCATGTGCTTTGTAGCAGTAACAAACAAATGAAGAGCAGATTTTCACTTGATTAAAGCCTGACCAGACCAATGATCCATACCCTGCTGTCTGCAGCCTACAGAAACCGCCCTTCCTCTACCACCAAAGGAAAAAAGCTAACACAAATTAGAAGAAACAAACAGACCTAAAGCAAGCCACAGCTGTCTCCTGGTTGGTGCCAATGTGCCAGCATTGAGCTGGCCCTGCCCGGATGGTTTTCTTGTCACCCTGGTTGTCCTCAAGCTCTGTGAGCATAAAGACTGTGTTTTCTGTGTTTTCACAGCCAACTTCATATGGGAGTTTACAAGCAGATATTCAAAAGTGGCTCCTTACATAGACTAAAACGCATAATGCTTGTTTTCAAACTAATAGCCAACGTTCAATGAGTCCTAACTATGTTCCAGGCCTGGGGCTGAGTGCTTTACCTGCGACGGCTCACTCAAATCACCATGAGTGTAAGGTGGTTTCTATTATTATCCTCATTTTACAGATGAGAAGACCGAGGTCCCAGGAGTTGGTGATTTTCCCAACGTCACAGTCTGCTGGAGCTCATCTGAACGCTAACACCTTTTACTTGTTTATTTCACCCTGAAACATTGACATTGCTGACGTGCTATAGGACTTCAATTCCTTTATGATGGAGAAATGAAAATAGATGTCACCCCACTACCATCACTAAACACACACACACACACACACACACACACACACACACAACACACACACACACACACACACACACACACACACACAACCCTCTCTCACCGCCCTGGCCAAAGGCCTGAAACCAAAACACGGTGTTCTCTCTGCGTTATTAGCCATTACCACCCGTAAGGAGCCCAAGCAATGTTTTTCTGAGAAGGCCCAGGGTACAGGGGGTGCCATTCATGGAGAGCTCAAGTGCCCGGCCTGGCATTTCACAGGCCACTTGTGCATGTCTAATTGTGTTTTCTGTGTCAGGAGGGCGGGCTGTGTTTGTCAGAGGCTCATTAGGACCCTGGCCAAGGGGTTGTTTGTAATTTCAGGGCTGGGTGAGGAAAGTGCAGGGTGAGGGTTTCGTTCCGAATGGACCTCCTGCCGAGCACTGAGTCAAGGTTGCCAGCCAGCACCAGCCTCCCCTTCCCCCTTTTCTGTTTTGTTTTCCCCAAGCGTCTGTTTGTTTTGCTCCTGCAAACAAAAGTCAAAGAGAATATATGGCTCCTAGTGAGTGAAGGAAGCAGATTTTTCTGGTCCTTCCAAAAGCACAGCAAGCCCACCTAGTCCCTTTGTATAGGGGGATTGAGCTGAGTTAGAGCAAAGAATCCCTTCACCTCACATCACTGGGCCAGCGATGCCAGCCAACAAGCCAGGAGATCCTTGTGCATTCCTGTCACAGCTTACCACGAGGCCACCAGCGTCCTACTTGGGTCTATGGGTGGTATTATAAGAAATCCTGGTGCTTTGCCTGCAATGAGGGCATCCAGCCAGCAGGTGGACTGCGGGCAGTTTGCACAAGACCAAAAGAGCAAGGCCCTTGAGCCCTATCTTAAGCCCGAGTAAATGTCAGCAAGATTGATCTTTTCCAGTTGTGTTTTGTATCATGTTGAACAACCTACATAGAGCAGCACCAGAACAAGGTGACACTGAGAGATTACCAGGCTAAAATTAATTAAAAATAATATATGCTTTCAATTGTGGTGAAAAATGTATAACACATTTACCATCTTAATCCCTTTTATGTGTACAGTTCAGTGCCATTAAGTGCATTAACATTGTTGTGGGACCATCACCACCATTCATCTCCAGAATGTTTTTCATCTTTCCAAATGGAAACTCTGTACCCATTAAACAGTAACTCCCTATCCCGTCCTCCCCCAGCCCCTAACAGTTACTGTTTTACTCTCTGTCACTATGAATCTGACTACTTTAGGTACCTCATGTAAGTGGAATTACACGTTTACTATTTGTTCTTTTGTGACTGGCTTATTTCACTTAGCATGAAGTCCTTAAGGTTCAGCCATGTTGTAGCATGTGCCAAAATTTTCTTCCTTTTTCTTTTTTCTTCCTTTAAAAATTTCTTCCTTTTTAAAGTTGAATGTTATTCCATTGTATGTGTAAACCCAAAGTATCTGAGACAAGTCTCAATCAGTTTCAAAGTCCATTTTGCCAAGGTTAAGGACATGCCCGTGATACAGCCTCAGGAGGCTTCCAGGTCATAGGTGGATTCAAAGATTTTCTGATTGGTGGTTGGTTGAAAGAGTTTATCTAAAGACCTGGAATCAATAGAAGAGAGTGTATGGGTTAAAATTAGGGGTTGTGGAGACCCAGGTTTTTATTATGCAGATGAGGTAGCAGGCTTCAGAAATAATAAATTCCTTTAAGGTCTCTGTTTTAATGTTAATATTGGTCAGTTATGCCTGAATTTCAAAGTAGGGAGGGTATAAGGAGGCATGCCTGACCCCTTATTCCCATCATGCCTGGACCGCCAAACAAAACCTTTATTTTTGTTTTTGTTTTTTTTGAGACAGAGTCTCGCTCTGTCGCCCAGGCTGGAGTGCAGTGGCACGATCTCGGCTCACTGCAACCTCTGCCTCCCAGGTTCAAGCGATTCTCCTGCCTCAGCCTCCCAAGTAGCTGGGATTACAGGTGCCTGCCACCACACCCAGCTAATTTTTGTATTTTTAGTAGAGACGGGATTTTATCACGTTGGCCAGGCTGGTCTCAAACTCCTGACCTCAGGTGATCCATCCGCCTCGGCCTCCCAAAGTGCTTGGATTACAGGTATGAGCCACCGTGCCTGGCCTCAGATTAACTTTGGAATGCCCTTGGCCAAGAGGAGGTCCATTCAGTTGGTTAGGGGGGCTTAGAATTTTATTCCTGGTTTATGTATGGGTATACTGCATCTTGTTTACATATTTATCTGTTAATGAAAATTTGGCTTGTCCCATCTTTTTGCTATTTTGAATAATACAACTATAAACAAATGTCTGTTCAAGTCCTTGCTTTCAATTCTTTTGGGCATATACCCAGAAGTGGAATTGTGGGTCATGTTGTGACTCTATGTTTAATTTTTTTTTTTTTTTTTTTGAGACAGAGTTTTGCTCTTGTTGCCCAGGCTGGAGTGCAATTGCACAATCTCAGCTCACAGCAAACTCTGCCTCCCAGGTTCAAGCCATTCTCCTGCCTCAGCCTCTGGAGTAGCTGGGATTACAGGCATGCGCCACCACGCCCGGCTAATTCTGTATTTTTAGGAGAGACGGGGTTTCTCCATGTTGGTCAGTCTGGTCTTGAACTCCGGACCTCAGGTGATCCGCCCGCCTCAGCCTCCCAAAGTGCTGGGATTACAGGTGTGAGCCACCGCACCCGGCCTATGTTTAATTTCTTAAGGAAATGCCATACTATACCTGGCTAACAATTTTGATTGATACATAATCATATTATAGGGTCCACGTGATATTTTGATACATGCACACAATGTGTAATGATCGTGTCAGGGTAATTGGGATTTCCATCACCTCAAACACGTATCATTCCTTTGTGTTGAGGACATTCCAAATCTTCTGTTCTAGGTATTGTGAAATATACAATGCATTATTGATAACTATAGTCACCTACTGTGCTGTCAAACACTAGAGCTTATTCCTTCTATCTAACTGTATGCTTGTACCCATGAACCAACCTTTCTATCCCCTCTCCCTCCTACCATTCCCAGCCTCTGGTAGCCAGCACTCCATTCACTTCCTCTGTGAGATCCACCTTCTGAGCCCCCACATAGGAGTGAGAACATGCAGTATTTGTCTTTCTGGGCATTATACCTGGCTGAATTTGATGTCAATTCAACAAATATGTATTGTGCATCGGCCGTGTTGCCTGATGAGACCTGGAGCCCCCATGGAGTCCACAATATAGACAGAGAAGCCCTAGATGTGTGTGTGGGACTCTAAAGGCATGAGAAAGCTAGCCCTGCTGCCATCTGCAGCTGGAACAAAACAGCGGGGCCCTATGAGCCCTGGGCTTAGCTGGGAGTCTCCCACAAGGATGGAGCCCAGACATCAGAAGCGACTCAAAAAGGAGTTCTTGGCCGGGCGTGGTGGCTCATGCCTGTAATCCCAGCATTTTGGGAGGCCAAGGTGGGTGGATCACCTGAGGTCAGGAGTTCACGACCAGCCTGATCTTCATGGTGAAACCCCGTCTCTACTAAATAGAAAAAACTTAGCCAGACTGAGGCAGGAGAATCACTTAAACCTGGGAGACGGAGGCTGCAGTGAGCCAAGATTGCACCACTGCACTCCAGCCTGGGCAACAAAAGCTATACTCCGTTTCCAAAAAAAAAAGAAGTTCCTTTCTTTCCCACTGGCCTGGGTTTCCTTCCCTCTGGGCCTCAACTTGATTGCCTCTTGGCCTTTTAGGGGAAGGAGAGGGCGATTCCTAAGTGAGACCACCCTCCCCAGACCACCTGACTATGCCAGCCGAGTGAGAGGGCAGAGAGAAGTGATGGGCGATGAAATTGGGGGCCTGAGAGAGACCCTTGAGGGAGCTCACGCCAAGCTCCAGGAGGACACTGCTGCGTGCCTAATGGTACCAGAACTTTCTTCATGGGCAGGGTCGCAGGCAGCCCTGAATGACCCTGGGTTACAGTGCTCCATTGACAAGCCCCAGTCCTGTCAGGTCTATAGAAACCACTTCTACACACCTTAGCTTACCTGTGTGGCAGGCGGGTATCACTGGGCCACAGAGGGAAGGGTCGGCACTGAAGGAGAGTGGCTGAGCCGTCCTAAAATGGGGTCCTCTACAGCCAGGTAGTGTTTTGCTGGACTTAGCCAAGGGCAGAGGGTGAAATGGGCCCATATACAAAGCAGTTCGTAAAATGAGCCAGACAGAAACCAGGACTCCAGTGCTCACTGTTCTGAGACTCAAGCGAGACACAGTCACACCAGCTGTCCAGTGATGCTGAAGGAAAGAAGACCTCTCCCCCTGCTCACTCCCGCTCCCCCAGACTCCAGCCATCAAAACTCCAGTAACAGGGCCGGGCATGGTGGCTCAGGCCTGTAATCCCAGCACTTTGGGAGGCTGAGGTGGGTGGATCACCTGAGGTCAGGAGTTCGAGGCCAGCCTGGGTAACCTGGTGAAGCCCGTCTCTATTAAAAATACAAAAAACTTAACTGGGCATGGTGGCAGGTGCCTGTAATCCCAGCTACTCGGGATGCTGAGGCAGGAGAATCACTTGAACCTGGGAGGCGGAGGTTGCAGTCAGCCGGGATTGTGCCATTGCACTCCAGCTTGGGCGATGATGGAGGGTCTCAAAAAAAAAAAAAAAAAAAAAAAAAACTCCAGTAATCAGCATCCCATAAGCAGCCTTGGCTGCATCCCATTTCATTTCAGTGTTTATTGTTTTTTGTTTTTGTTTTTGAGATGGAGTCTCACTCTGTTGCCCAGGCTGGAGTGCAATGGCACAATCTTGGCTCACTGCAACCTCCAACCCCTCCGGGTTCAAGTGATTCTCCTGCCTCAGCCTCCCGAGTAGCTGGGATTATAGGTGCCTGCCACCATGCCCGGCTAATTTTTGTATTTTTAGTAGAGACAGGGTTTCACCATGTTGGCCAGGCTGCTCTGGAACTCCTGACCAATGATCCACCCTCCTCGGCCTCCCAAAGTGCTGGGATTACAGGCATGAGCCACCGCACCCGGCGTGTTTATTGTATTTTATTATGTTTTAATATCCTGAATTTTAGCCAACTGTAATGTGGCCACCAGTTGATACTCCCCTCACCAAAATGAATCACCCACTGTTGCCCACTTCCTGATTCTGAAGAATGAAGGGGAGTGGGGGTAGGAGGGGGACCACAGCCAGATGGACCCCTTCATCTCTACATCTGTATCTTCACTTCATTCACTGTCCCCTGGCCAGCATCATTTGCAGCTGCGACACAGACGCTGAGTCTGGCCACCCCACCATACACCTCATTTACCACCTTGAGGGGATGCAGCACTATCTGATGTGATAAAGTCTTCTTAAGCAGCTGGGACTTTGGAGGTCAAGGCAGTAACTTAACCGCCAGCTCACAGCCCAACAGCACTCTTGGGAGGTGGGGCAGGCTCAGCTCCTGCAGCCGACGGGGGGCTGCCCATTGATCCAGCCTGTGAAAAGTGACTCACTCACATGCCGATTGGACTCTGGTACCTCCCAGAAGCAATAAACAGCCTGGTCTCTCTCATCTGCAGACAGTGTGCTCATGATACAATCAGAGCTTTGCAGGCAAAATTTCCTTTTCTCCAAGTATTTCTGACAGGTGACTCATCCTCCATGATCCAGTTAACCTAAACACACACAGCCATGGAGATAAAAGCCTAGGGTTCCCTAGGAGGATATAGGAGATAAGTACAAGAAAGAGGAATGGGAGATCGAGGGAGGGGTTTGATTTTCACTGTCACAGCCACAAGAAGACATTCAAAGCCCCTGGGGGTGGGAGCATAAAGTGGGCATCTTAGGGCCGTGTCACTAGCACACACAGAACTCAGATTTCCCAGGCAGCTTCTTGAATCAGAATCCTTGTCTGCTAGAATCAGATGGTGTCTTTGAGATTGTCCATTCATCCCTAGAGCCACAAATGCTGGCTGAGCTCTTACTGTGTACAGATGCTGTGCTTGGCACTTGGGAGCATATGGACGTACTTAGAAATGGATCCAAGCCCACAGTTTAGTAAAGGAGATAAAAATATAATAAAAGGTAGAAAACTATCATCGTCAAAAGAGAGGTACAGGAGCCTGAGTTTGAGTGTCTGAATGTGGCAGACACCACAGTGACCTTCCCAGGCATTCTTCCTTTCCTATTGACAGAACTCAGAATCCTGATCCTACTCAGGGAGGAAGTTGATATCTCTAGATTTCAGAGAAGGAAGTCCCAGTGTTGGGGTGGGCTTGAGATCCAGCTCTGGATGCTGGAAATGTCCGAGAGGGCTTTTGGGAAAGACATTACTGCAGCCATCCCTGCCTCCTGACTTTGAAAGTCGCATAATAATGGCTGGAGCCGCAGCAGGCACATTGTAATTAAAAGGCAACACTCTTAAAGACCAATAAGCAACACTATGAGGATGATAGGGGAGAAGGAAGAAAAGATTTGCCTGGTCTTTAATGACTCCATGGGTAGTTGAATCAAGGCCTGTAGCTGCCCATCTCCCAACTTCTTAATATATGAGGGAAATAACTCCAGATATTATGAAGCCACTGTTGGGCAGGTTTTCTGTTACTTGCAGCCAAAAAATTCCTGGCTGTTCCATTTGGATACTGCAGGGGTATGGAAAAAAGAGAAATTAATTTTCAGTTGAATGGATTAGGGAGAAATGGGTTGAGAAGCATATAACTTAGGCCTTAACAATGATTTGTGTTTTGAAGGCTGGAGAAGGCATTCTAAAGGAAAAGGTCATCAATACGATGATGATGATGATGATGATGATGACAGCATCATTTATTTGGCATCTACTATGGTCCCAGTGGTGTTCTAAGACTCTACACATATAGTATCTCATATAATCCTCAAAGCAACCCATCGGGAGAGATGTTATCATGTGCATTTTGCAGAGATAAAATAGCTTCAGAAGAGTGAAGTAACTTTCCTCTTAAGTTGAAGAGGCAAGAGTCAAGCTCCACCCTGAGTCTGCAGTCTTTATTTATTTATTTTGAGACACAGTCTTGTTTGTCACCCAGCCTGGAGTGCAAGGGTGCAATCATGGCTCAGCCTGGATCTCCTGGGCTCAGGTGATCTTCCCACCTCAGCCTTCTGAGTAGCTGGGACTACAGGCGTGTGCCACCACGCCTGGCTAATTTTTGTACCATGCCTGGCTAATTTTTGTACCATGCCCAGCTAATTTTTGTATTTTTTGTAGAGATCGGGGTCTACTGTGTTGCCCAGGTTGGTCTCAAACTCCTGGGCTCAAGCCATCTGCCCACCTTGGCCTCCCAAAGTGCTGAAATTATAGGTGTGAGCCACTGCACCCAGCCTAGAGCCTTTGTTCTTAACATCCACCTCTTTATCTCCAATCTGAGAGTGTGTCCCAGATAAAGTGGTATCTAATTCAAGAGCTGAAGGGTAAACAGGAATTGGAGGGGCAAAAGCTGGTGGGGGAGGGGCAGTAGGTTGGGGGCAGTTAACAAGAAAGCACCAGAAATGACATGAGCATGTGGTTGTTCCTTACAGCACTGTTGGAAAGAGGAAGGATTGGCCATGACCTAACTGCCCATCGACAGGAGAGGGAGTAAATGCAACGCAGTGCAGCCACACAAAGGAATGTTGTGCAACTGCATAAGAGGTCTGTATCAGTCCGTTCTCACACTGCTCTGAAGAAATACCCGAGACTGGGTAATTTACAAAGAAAGGAGGTTTAATTGACTCACAGTTCCACACGGCTGGGGAGGCCTCAGGAAACTTACAATGACGGAAGGCATCTCTTCACAGGGCAGCAGGAGAGAGAATGAGTGCCAGCAGGGGAAATGCCAGATGCTTATAAAAACCATCAGACCTTGTGAGACTCACTATCACAAGAACAGCATGGGGGAGACTGCACCCATGGTCTGATTACCTCCACCTGGTCCCACCCTTGACATGTGGGGATTACAATTCAAGATGAGATTTTGGGTGGGGACACAGCCAAACCATATCAAGGTCTCACAGAGACCTCTCTTAGGAGATCTCTACATAAGAGGTTTCATCTTCTCTGCATAAGAAGATGCTCACAATGGACAAATCTGGAAAGCTTACCAGAATATAGTGAGAAAGTGAGGCACAGAGTAGCGTGTATTCAAGCTACTTTTTGTGTAAAAAGGGAGGAGGAGACAGAGAATGAGGGTCTATTTCTGTTTGCTCGCATATGCATAAAATCTCTAGAAGGAGAAACAATAGACTAAGACACTACGTGTTGGGGACGAGGAGGAAGGGAGAGTTGTTACTGTGCAGTGCTGCATTCTCAACCATATGAATGCTTGCCTATTGGAAAGATAATAATAAATAAAGGTTAAAGGGAGAAAGCACAAGGCAGTGAGGGGAGCTGCCCAGAAGCTCTCAGCAAACCTGGAGAGTAGGAAATGGGGGTGCATGGAGGGAGCTGGTGCAGCTACAGGGAGAAAGTGACGCACCCACATTACAAGCGTGGCCTTTATGCGGAGAGTGGGAGGGAACCAGGATGCTCTTTTATTTATTTGTTTGTTTTACTTCTTATTGAGGAAAATTGCAAACATGCACAGAAGTAAAAATAATAGGATAATGAATCTCCACATGCCCATCATAGAACTTCAACAATTATCTGCAAATTGTCAATATTACTTCATTTATTCCACTTCCCCTCCCCCCACAAAAATAACTGAATTTTTTTAAAGCAAATTCCAGACACCACATAATTTCATCAATAAATTTTCCTGTATGTACCTCTGAAAGAGCTCTTTTTCAGACATAAGCTCAAAACCATAACCACATCTGAAAAAATTCCAGTAATTTATTAATATTGTGAGATATCTAGTCAGTATTTGCATTTCCACAATTGCCTCCCAAGTGAGTGTTTCCTGGTTGGTTTGTTCAGTTCAGGCCAGTTCAGGACCCAAACAGGCCCACGCCTTGGGGTTGGTGGACATGGCCCTGAAGCCTCTTTGGGTCTGCAGTTTCCCCACCCTCTTTGTCCTTTTGTTCTTTCCTCCAGGAAAAAGCCAGGTAATTTGGTTTCAGTCCCCTGTGTTTCGCGTGTTCTCTTGTCCCACACGTCCTCCATAAACTGGGAGATCCAGAGGCATAGCCCCAGGTTCCCAGCTTTGTCTTTCTTCTTTTGCAAGACAACTTCATGGACGGCGCTGAGCACCTGGCACCAGGCACCCCCTCCTGGTTCCACCCTGAGTGCATGATGTCTGGCGCCTCTCTTTATGGTGCTGAGATCCATCTGTGGTTTCCCACGTGGCTGGCCTCATGGTTTTGGCAAAAGAGAGTGTGAGCATATTTGGATTTGAGAAGGTCCCTTGTCGCTACCACGTGGAGAACTCAGATTCCACCTCATCCTCAGGACTCGGGGGCAGGGGCCACCCTTCCTGGCCTGAGGAAGTGCCTGCAGAGGCCACTTTTTCCCCCTGTTTTTTGTTTAATGACTACTTTTCTTTGTTCTTTTGAGATTTGACTCAAAACTGCCAATCATATCTATATGATGGAACTAAGAAGAGACCAAAGAAGGGAAATACAGTCCAGCAGTCTCATTTATATTTACCCTTTTTAAAATATACTTTAAGTTCTAGGGTACATGTGCACAATGTGTAGGTTTGTTAGATATGTATACATGTGCCACGTTGGTGTGCTGCACCCATTAACTTGTCATTTACATTAGGTATATCTCCTAATGCTATCCCTCCCCCCTCCCCCAACCCCACAGCAGGCCATGGTGTGTGATGTTCCCCCTCCTGTGTCCAAGTGTTCTCGTTGTTCAATTCCCACCTATGAGTGAGAACATGCGGTGTTTGGTTTTTTGTCCTTGCGATAGTTTGCTGAGAATGATGGTTTCCAGCTTCATCCACGTCCCAACAAAGGACATGAACTCATCTTTTTTTATGGCTGCATAGTATTCCATGGTGTATATGTGCCACATTTTCTTAATCCAGTCTATCATTGATGGACATTTGGGTTGGTTCCAAGTCTTTGCTATTGTGAATAGTGCTGCAATAAACATACGGGTGCATGTGTCTTTATAGCAGCATGATTTATAATCCTTTGGGTATATACCCAGTAATGGGATGGCTGGGTCAAATAGTATTTCTAGTTCTAGATCCTTGAGGAATCACCACACTGTCTTCCACAATGGTTGAACTAGTTTACGGTCCCACCAACAGTGTAAAAGTGTTCCTATTTCTCCACATCCTCTCCAACACCTGTTGTTTCCTGACTTTTTAATGATTGCCATTCTAACTGGTGTGAGATGGTATCTCATTGTGGTTTGGAGGCATCACACTACCGGACTTCAAACTATACTACAAGACTACAGTAACCAAAACAGCATGGTACTGGTAACAAAACAGAGATATAGACCAATGGAACAGAGCAGAGCCCTCAGAAATAATACCACACATCTACAAAAATCTGATCTTTCACAAGCTGACAAAAACAACAAATGGGGAAAGGATTCCCTATTTAATAAATGGTCCTGGGAAAACTGACTAGCCATATGTAGAAAGCTGAAACTGGATCCCTTCCTTATACCTTATATTTACCCGTTTTTAAATAACAAAGGCCATCTCTTATAGCTGGAAGGAGGAGTCCAGGAGCGTTACACTGTGACTTCTTGCAGAGCAAGCATCTTCCTTTGTATTCGGCCTGTAATTGGCTCTTTTCTTTCCAAAATCCACTACTGTTATGAGATACTTGGGATGTCACTTTTCTGGCCGGAAACATCTGTGGCTGGTGGCATCTTTTGCCTGAATTTTGCTCAAACCTGCTGGGCTCATTCTGCCCACTCTCTGCAGTCAGAAATCACTGGTTGTCCCCACAATTGTCAAAGGTGACAAATAACTCAAAAGAAAAGCTTCCTTGATTCTGAAAAACAAAACAAAGGATCAGCAATGTTCCAAGCAAAAAGTCAAAAAAGATTACCTCAGTCTTCCATAAGTTCAGTCCACCCAGTCAACTCTTGTTCACAATCTCCAAAGTTATCAGAAACCTGCACTCGAGGACTATAATCCATCTTTTGAAGAGGATTAAAACAAGACAGCAATTGCCTGTGAATATCACAGTGTCCTAGGGTAGTCACAGTCAAAAACACCATTGGTAAAGAAATTTGATCACCTCTGTGGTCAACAATAACCTAACACAATAACCCTAATTATGATTGAAAACACATACTCAGACATCAGAATTTTAGAAATCTCATACATTTTGAAACACATATTAACATTATTCACTAAAATGTAACCTGAAGAAGATCAAACACCACTTTATTTTGACAATTCCATGTGACTAAACATGTCACATAATCCTGTTTACCTCTCCTTTGGATGCTCCAGGGGTCAGAAAAGACAATTTTGAAGCTGAAATTTGATTTTGGGGAGCCTATCAAATGTGTTAAAGGTTTAAAACACTTGACATTATGAACTAGAATTCCAGGTTACCATAAGTCACTTATTTAGCTAAAATGATGACTCAAAAAAAGAAGGTAAAAACCTTTACACATTAAGAGAGAAGACTTAGCTTTCCAAACAATCTGTCTCTTGTTTTTCCCTTCTTCTTTTGGTAGTTTATTTGCAAGGCAAACAAAAATCTTTCATCATCCTTTAACATTACCTGAAAATCTTAATCAGTTTGACCATGAGCTGAGATTCTCCTAATCCTTTTATAACCCTTGACAAATCTTTGTTAAACAGGAGGTCAGTGCTCTGAGAAACTCTTGTGCTTTTATTCCAATGTTCAATTTACAGAAAAACCAAATAATGCCCTTTTGAATTTAGTTAATATGTTCACACATAGAATTTCTTTTTCAAGATTAATCTTTAAAAACCTCCCATAACTTGTTTAAACCTTTAGCTTTATCTTATCTAATTTAAAACAATCCTTTAACCCTCTAAACTAGGCAAAAATTTACATTCCTGTGCCTTCTTATATTCTTTTACTAAAGACACATTTTACTTTCCTTACACATTTTACATGTAAATCTCCTTTTAAGTAGTCTCAAATTACACGTTATAATGGTAACTCTTGGCAATTTTTAATTTTGGTGTAAAACCTGGTAAGTTATTTTAATTATGTGTTAGGTGCAGATAAGGTCTGACTCTTTCCAGCATGGATGTAGTTAACTCTCTACATCCCTAGGCCCTACGAAACTGTAAAGCAGGAAAGTTAAACAATTTTAAAAAATGAAAGAAGCAGTTTATAACCTTTAAAGTATTTAGCAAACCTAATATCTGACCTGCATAATTTGGACCATATGTCTACATGTTGAAGATATTTTATTTTTCAAAGATGAAAGTCACGTGAACTAAAAGGCGTTACAGCTTTATCTTTCTTTCAAAATATTTGATCTAGGCACTTATTTTTCTTTAAGCCAATCAATTAGAACTTTTTTTTTATGTGTCAGGTGTGACACATATATAACTACACAAACAGACAGAAGAAGATTCAGTAGTTGTAAAATTTTTCATTTGCCAGTCTCCTAATTGGATTGCCAATCTCTTAGTTGGATTACTGGCCTTGGGGTGGAGTCCTTCAAGAACGAGGGCCAGGAAAACGTGCAGTTTCTAAGCCCTAATAAGTAGGCCTAGCTGGAAGACAAAAACAAATTTTGAGAGGGATGCATCTGCTTCTAATCCCTGGAGTTCTGTGAGGAAAACAGGTTTTTCCCAAAACAGGGTCCGTGGTGCCTCCTCCATTTTCCCAAAGAGTCCCAGCCATCAGAAGTTCTCGTGGGGCCTCTCATGTGTGCATTAAGAGTGGCAAGACAAAAATGAAGAAAAATAGTTCCGTCGACTGAGAAGAAAAAAACCTTTTTCCAGAAAAACAAGATCCATTAAGAGAAAAGACAAGAAAAGCCTTTTAAATATACCTATAGCATGGACATCCATCTTTAATTAACCTGACCTATAGCTTGCAGCTTGGATACCCATCTTTTTTTTTTTTTTTTTTTGAGACAGAGTCTTGCTCTGTTATCCAGGCTGGAGTACAGTGGCGCGATCTCGGCTCACTGCAACCTCTGCCTCCTGGGTTCAAGTGATTCTCCTGCCTCAGCCTCCTGAGTAGCTGGGACTACAGGTGCATGCCACCATGCCTGGCTAATTTTTGTACTTTTAGTAGAGACTGTGTTTCAGCATGTTGGCCAGGATGGTCTCAATCTCTTGACCTCGTGATCCGCCCACCTTGGCCTCCAAAAAGTTGACTTTTAACCATAGAGCTCCTCTTTAAGAAGTCCTTTTAAATCTCTTATTACCTGACCTTAGCCATGCCAAATGGCCAATACTTCAATACTTCTAGCTTTTGAACTCATGGAGGGGCAGATAATACAGTGATTTTTACCATGACTCTTGACATGGTGGAGGAAAGACCTGAGATGCCCCTCACGGTCATGCATCTTGGGGACTCTGAGGTTTGTGAGCCTGCAAGGTGGCTTTTAGAGGCTTTGCCTTTTTCTTGTATTTCCTTTCTCTTTTTTGGATTTCCTTCTGGTCCCTATTGTAAAAGACTGAGGTGGCCACTTTTAGGAGGTTCTCTAAAGTACTATCTCGTCCTATAGCTTGTTTCTGTAGCTTCCTCCTGATATCCCGGGGCCACTTTTGTGATAAACTTTTCCTTTAGGATTAGCTGTCCCTCGACTGAATCAGGAGCTAGAGAGGTGTGCTTTACCAAGGCCCCTCTTAGCCTTTCCAGGAAGGCAGTGGGATTCTCATCTAATCCCTGATCTGTCATGGTGATCTTGGAGGAATTGAGAGGCTTAGTCCTAGTTCTTCACAAGCCCTCCAGTATGCACACCTGAACATGTTTCCCTCTCCATTCTCCCATTTCATCCTTAGGGTCCCATTTAGGGTCCTCCAGTGGTGCTGCTATTTTTCCAATCATGTAAGTCTCATTCCCTTCCTTGGCCCTATGTAAGATACAAAGCTCATCCCCCAAATTCTCTACCACTTGCAGGGTGGCCTGCTTTTCAGTGGTGGTCAGGGATTGATTCAAAAGTAACATGACATCCTTCCAGGAGAGCTCAAATATTTTGATTAAGTTCTGGAAAGTCTCTATATCCCTGTCAGGGCTGCCTGAAAACTTGCCAAGATCCCCCTTAATTTGCCTTAAGTCTTATAGAGAAAAGGGGACCTGGACCTTAATGGGGCCATATTCACCAGGCATCTGTTGTAGGGGCAGTTGAGACTGGGACCTGCCTAAAATGAGGATTCCTAGGCTGGGGCAAGCTTGAGAGATAACCTGGATAGGGAGGAGCAGAGGGGGTTGATTCTCCTGCTGGAGGTACTTCTGGGGTTTGCTTCCCTGGTATTGCCCCTTGCAGCCTCCCCTGAGATGGCTGGTAGGAGGGCTGAATCAATCCTACATCAACAAAGGTCCAGGCTACCCTGCAAGGCAAAGAAGGCCTGCACATATGGGACCATGGACCACTTGCCCCCGTGTTTACAGAAAGGCTTCCTTCCTGAGGCCGTGCTTCTTTTCTGTGCCTCAAGGTGCTTGGCACTAAGTTGTCACCCAAGGAAATGACAAGAACATTTTTGCCACGAATTTATGTACAGATACCAAGGCACACTTGGCTTCTGTGCTACTCTTAACCTTCCATTTTAGACTTCTGATGACTAAGCCAAATGCTCATTCAATCCAATGATAGCTCTGGTTTGCAATAACATCCTTAACTTTTTTTTTTTCTGAGACAGAGTCCTGCTCTGTCACCTGGGCTGGAGTGCAGTGCCACAGTCTCAGCTCACTGCAACCTTCACCTCCCAGGTTCAAGCAATTCTCCTGCCTCAGCCTCCTGAGTACCTGGGATTACAGGCACCACCACGCCAGGCTAATTTTTTTGTATTTGTAGTAGACACAGGGTTTTGCCATGTTGGCTAGGCTCGTCTCGAACTCCTAACCTCAGGTGATCCACTCACGTCGGCCTCCCAAAGTGCTGGCACAGGCGTGAGCCACTGTGCCTGGCAACATCCTTAACATTTAACATTGTACATAAAGAAGAAATAGGAACCTTGATATCCTGAAAGAAAGAATGAATGTTAAGAAAGACCAGAGGTCCTAGCGCTGAAACTGTAACAGGTGGTCAGGGACTGGAGTTAGTCCAGGGGCCTTTGAATTAGGCCAAAGGGTAGCCTTAGCCAGATACCCTCAGTTGCCTCAGGACCTCCTTCTGGTCCCACACAATGGCTAGACCTCTGTGAAAGAAAACTGGATTGGAACAAAGCCAACATTCCCAACATCTGAGGGTAATGGAGGGTTGACAGTGTCCTCCCCAGCAAGCCTGTCCTCTGTGTCCTAAGTCTGGCAGCCACACTAGTTGCTCTTAACTGGCTGATAGAGGCCTGGTATTTTTCTTTCATTTTGACTATTGTGGAGTTTAGAGACTTTGAAAAAAGGACAGAAAGAGTAGACCTGCGCATGTGTACCCTAAAACTTAAAGTATAATAAAAATAAAATTAAAAAAAAAGAGTAGATCTGCTTTTACTCACCCTTCTGCAGATCCTGGACAAGCCCTCCAAAATGTTATGGGATCCTTGAGGTGTTGCTTTTCTGGCCAGAAACCTCTGTGGCCAGTGGTACCTTTTGCCTGAGTTTTGCTTGGACCCTCTGGGCTCATTCTGCCCACTTGGCCTGGCAGGCTGTGCTGGCTCATGTTACTAGCCTGGATCCCATGCCTGGCAAGGGCGAGCCAGGCATGGGGTGGTGAGGGGTGTGTGAGTGAATGAGCATGGGGTCTGGTCACTGCACACAGGCACACCGGCTGCTGCAGCAGGGCGG
The DNA here is from genome assembly GCF_009828535.3 of Hylobates moloch. Classification (NCBI taxonomy): domain Eukaryota; kingdom Metazoa; phylum Chordata; class Mammalia; order Primates; family Hylobatidae; genus Hylobates; species Hylobates moloch. The sequence continues at coordinate 49,760,173 of NW_026652290.1, read as the reverse complement.
GCAGCTCCAGGTGCCAGCATGGGTACAGGATCTCCGTGAGGCTGCAGCTGGACCAGGTGCAATGCAAGTAGCTTCCATGGCGGCCACTGGGGGACACAGTGGTGCCTGGAAGCTTGGAGACTCCAGGAACTGCAGGGTCCCAAAGAGGGAGGCACAGCCCTGGCTCAGGGAGCTCCCAGGTCTGGGATCTCTGAAGGATTACAGCTCTTCTCTCCTTCTCCTCACCTGCAATGTTGCAAACAAGGGGCATGTTTCAGCTTTGTTTGTGTTATAGCCCTTTCAGACCTGCCATTCAACAGGTCCCAAGTTCTTGCCCCACATCCAGGAAGAATGAGGTATGTGGACAAACGGAGGGTGAGCAAGGTGAAAAGGAGCTTTATTGAGTGATAGAATAGCTTAGAGGAGGCCCTGGAGTGGGTAGCTCCTTCTGTGGCAGGTCATCCCATCGTTCTCTGAAGCTCTCAGCAGAGGGGACCCTGGAGTGGGCAGCTCCTCTCTGCAGCTGGTTGTCCCAACATCTGCTCAGCTCTGGCTGAGCCTGGGGCTTTTATGGGCCTCAGAGGGAGGAAGTGAGTGCCAATTGGTCCATGGGCAGTCATGGGTGGGTCTGGAAAAGGCACCACAAGTTCCCACTCTGGTCCATGGAACTGGCAGCCTGGCCCCTAGCCTTCAGGCCCTCTCTGGCCTGAAGGTAGGGCCTCACCAGAGATCCACCCTCTTCCACCCAGGAACCTATTTGCCTCCTGCTGCCATTCATGGTGGCCAAGCTGTAGGTGCCAAGGGGCACCTGCAGGCCAGCACTCAGCTACCATCTGCACCCCATTGGCTTCTCTCTTATGCTTGCTGGTGTCCAAAGTTGGAGACAGCTGAGGCAGCAGGGGACTGGCATGTCAGCATTGCACTGAGTGTGTGCATACCTGGCCAGGCCTTGACAGTGCCCGGGCTTGGTCCCAACTTTGCTCCAAGATCAAAGTGGGTGCCAACAGCAGGGGGAAGCCAGGTACTTCCAAGCGTCCTAGGGCAGAGGGAGCCTTCCTGGGCCCCTAAGAGTGCAGGGATGCCTGGGTCCACAGCAGTGGTTTGGGTGTACTGCAGCTGCACCTGGTGGGGTGGGGCTCCTGCCTGCTCCATGGCCCGGGAGGCCCAGGTCTGCAGCCACAGTTTGGGCAGTTGTGGCTGCACCCAGGGAGCTCCTGCCCCACCAACTCAGAAGGGGTGGGGCTTCCACTTGTCCCAGGTTCCCACCAGCTCCATGGAGTGTGCAGTCCCAGCTGTGCCTCCCTGCTGTAGCCAGCGTGATGGCAGCAGCTACTCCAGACAGCCTGCCACTGCCATCGTTATGGCTGATAAAAACTGCTGGTACTATCAGGATGCAACATAGGCCAGCAATTTCCAAGAGCAGAGAAGTGGGAGTCAAACATGCCACCACACAAGGAGCAGCATTTTTCAGAGCTGGACACTGGATCATGGTGCAGCTTTCTACCTTCTTGGCATTGCATAAGTCCATACAGTGGTGAAGAGGGCCAGCAATACCTGAATCAGATAAGCAGCACTTTCTCGGCTGCCATATTGAAGATCATGTCCATTGATGGCTAACACACAATCATTCTCCTCCAGCTGACCATGTCAATCAGCCACACCACCATCTAGCACGTTGAAGATAAACACCCCAGGCTCATCCACCTTGAACACCAATTTTATTCCAAGCTGTTCCTTGGGGCTACTTTTGTTGCAAATCACATGGCAGCTGTCATCCTGGGGTCCATAGGCATCCAGGGCCTGTCCACTGTTCGTGCTGCAGAACTTCTGGTTGTGCAGCATAGTCAGTCACAGCAGCTGGTAGGGCTGCCACAGGAGATGTAGGGCATAGTTGTGAGAGACTTTGCTAATGTCCATCCCACTGACGTTTAGGATGATGTCTCCTGGTAGTAGCTGGTCATCTCTGGCATTCACCCCATCATGATAAATGTATTGGATGATACAGACCAGTGGGGTTTCACTGCCTCCCATCAGCGTAATGGAGAGGCTTTCACTGGGATCCATTTGATTGATCTTGATGCTGGTAATTTCACCATGTGGGATCAGGTGGTACAACCTTGGAAAGACTTCAGGGGTGGTGATGTTTTCAGAATTTTCCTTGCCCTGGTTAGCTCGGTTGGCAACTGCACTCCCACTCTTTGTCCTTCGAAGAACACTCAAAGCTCGATTATTTTTTGAAAGATCTGCTTCTAATTGTTCTGTGATGACCGATGCTGCTGGACAGCTTTCCTACATGGTTGTACCAGTTGCTGGATTGCTCAAAGGGCTGTACCCTAGTTTGGTTGCTCTGGCCAGAGTCCCCTGGGCTGATTGCTGACTGACTGTCCTCTGCCAGGCACATAGGCAGGGTTGTCTAGGCCAAGCTTGTCGTCTGTCATTAAGGAGGTGATGGCAGCTGCAGAAACCTCTGGGGAGGGTGCCGTGGCTGTGAGGCTCACACAGCTGTCTGATCAGCCATCTTGTGAGCCCCTCTTCCTGTCTTTTTTTCAGGCCATAGTGGGAGGCCCTTTTATGGTGAGTAGAATTTCCTGACGATGTACAGCATTGGGGGGACACAGAGAGAGGAGTGATAATTTTCAACAGGGGAAATCAGAGTGGCTGCAGGGGTAGAGAGAAGAGGAAATATTTGTGAGATTAGACAGAAAGAATGGACATCATGTGGCCAGGGACTGACTGAGCCACAGAGGGAGGACTGGCATGCCCAGCGAGGTGGCCCACCAGCCCCCTCTGAGGTCACAAGGTGGGCATAGAGGAAGGCGAGGTTGAGAGGCAGATGGCAGGTCCTGCTCTGGATGCAGGGAGTCTGAGAGCCCAGGGTGTGGCCAGGAGGGATGTCTAGTGGAGGCTGGGTGGCCAGGGCTAACCCTCAGAAAAGAGGGTCCCATGACAGGGAGGCGTTGACACAGCCATGACCGAAGCTTGGGGAGTGAGTAAGATCTCCCATGGCTGTGGGAAGTAAGAAAGGGAGGGCCCACATTGAGGAGCTGGCAATGGGTGCAAGGCCTTGATGGGCCCTGGCAGAAATGCACCCAGGAGGGGGTGAGACCCCAGGAGCAGAGAGGAGGGTCTCACTGCCCAGAGTGGCCAATGTCATATGCTGCCCATTGGTCAGGGAAGTGGCCAACCACATGTGTGTGGGATCCACCCACCATGTGGTGGGCAGGGTCCTGGAGAGGCCCATGGCAGTGGCAGAGAGTAGCACTGGGGTGCAGGGAACAGAGAATACGATGGCTGCTCGTCAGTTAAAACACTTCCACATGAACTGGTACAACCATGTAGGAAAACTGTCCAGCAATATCGGTCATCACAGAACAAACATCTATCCCAGGACCCAGGCGTTCCAGGGCAGGCAGACACCTGACAGATGTGCAAGAAGGGACAGGATGCAAGAAGGGCCAGAGCAGCTCCACTAATGAGACCCCCATCCAGACAACAACCCAAATGAGTCACCCTATTCGTCCCATCATGGAGGAACAAATAAAGGGCCTGTGATCCAGCGGACAGTGGCACACTGCTCAGTGACCCTCCACAGGGAGAATCCCAAAGACAGACCCGAAGGGCACATGCCAAAACAGCCCACCTCAGGCAAAACCACCATATGGGAGCAGATCAGAGAGTGGTGACCTTGAGAGGAGGCTCAAGGAGCCCTGGGGGCCTAGCTGTGATGCTTCTTGACCCAGGTGCAGGTGGCACAGGTGTAGCCAATGTGAGGACATCCTGTGTTCCATGATCTCCAGGAGAAAAAGAAATAAAAGATTTAAAAAAAACTTGAAAAAGGACTGTACTGTCCTCTGTATGCATGTTTGACTTTAATAAAAACTTACTTTAAAAAAAATAGCCCACTTCCGGGGCCAAGTGCAATGGTGCACACCTCTAATCCCAGCACTCTGGGAGGCTGAGGTGGGAGGATTGCTTGAGTCTAGGAGGTAGAGGCTGCAGTGGGCCATGATTGTGCCACCACACTTCAGCCTGGGCAATGGAGCGAGACCTTGTCTCTTAAAGAAAGAAAAGTCAACTTCACAGGCACCCAGTGGCTAAGATAAGCTCCACAGCCTGGGCAGCCCCTTCCTGCTCTGCCCCCAACTCCCATCCCAGCCCTCCTCTACACCTTCACTCCTTCTGCCTGGGACACCTCCCTCAGCCCAGGCTCTGTTGGCCTGACAGGCTCCTACACACCCCTCGGGGCCCTCCCAAGCCTAACTTGAGCAGAGGGAGGCCCAGGCCTCGGTATCAGCTGACTCTAAGGAATTGTGAGGGTGAAGATAGATTCCTCTTGCTTCTCTACACGCCCTGCCTCCTCTCCGTCCTGGCCCGAAAGGGGAGGTGCCTGGATTTGTGCTCACCCATGGAGGTTTGTCATGCTTTGGCCACATGTCAGGCTGAAAGATGTTGAAAGAGCAGGGGCCTGGGAGTTTCTGAAGATGGCGATCTCTAGGGAGCAGGGCTGCAGCTTGGCTCATGCCTCCAGGTCCTCCAAGTCTCAGCATCAATGTCACTTCCTCTGGGAGCCCCGATGGCCACCACCAAACCAGGCTGTTGACTCCACAGGAACCAACAGGGATCTGGAAACCGGGGTCAGGCCCTGCCCCTCCACTCTCTGCTCCCGTCAAGCCTCAGGAAGTTCTGTCACCTCTGAGCTGTTTTCGCATCCAATAAATATGACTTCCTATAGGGTTGTTGTGGGAATTAAAGAAGTTCAATCACCGAAATCCCGTCAACACAGATCCGGGATCTGAGCACCTCTGCCCTTCTCCTCTGATCCAAGCCACCTTCCCACTCCATGGACCGTCAGGGGTCTCCCTGCTTCCTCCTTGCACACAGCAACTGGAGGGATCAGATCATGTCCCTCCTTGACTCAGAGCCCAACAGTGACTTCCCGTGTCCTCTGGAGCAAAGCCCAGGTCCTTGCAGTCTCCCAAAGGCCCTACCCAGATGGTGTCCTGTTGCCTCTCATCTCCTCCCACTGTCCCTCTCTCCCTCCACAGTAGCCACACCCAGCCCCTTGCTATTCTTGGAATGTGCCTGGCACACCACTGCCTCAGGACCTTTGCACATGCTCATCCCTCTGCCTGGAACTCTGTTCCCCCAGATGTCTGGGTGGCTCCACTCTCTCCACATCTTTGCTCAAATGTCACCTTCATGAGCTTTTCCATGACCACCTACTCAAAGTGCAGCCACCATTGCCCAGCACTTGTGGTTCCCCTTACCCAGCTTTGATTTCCTCTGTGACTCTTACTGCCATCTGCCGCCATGGATTTCATTTAATCAGTTGCTTATCATCTGCTCCTTTCCACTAGAACAACAGCTTCTCCTCGTGAGCATTTGGACTTTTTTCCACTGGCACATCCCCAGCACACAGAATGGAGCTTGGCATACAGTAGGCGCTTGATGAGAGCCCTGGCTGGGTGTATTCCAAAGGCTGACGGCCTGTGCCATACCAGTTACTAAGGATCTGAAAATCACTTCTAGTTGGGAACCTCTATTTGGACTGAGGCAGCCTTAGATTTGCAGAGCTGAGAGGAGTCAGTGCATTTGGGGATCAGAGGCAGAGAGGGGTCCCTTGCCTCTAAAACAGTGGTCCCCAACCTTTTTGGCACCAGAAACTGATTTCATGGAAGACAATTTTTCCACAGACCGGGGGTGGGAGGGGGATGGTTTTGGGATGAAACTCTCCCAACTCAGATCATCAAGCATTAGATGCTCATACAGAGTGTACAACCACAATAGGGTTCATGCTCCTATGAGAATCTAGTGCCACTGCTGACCCGACAGGAGGCAGAGCTCAGGCGGAAGTACTCACCTGTCCGCTGCTCACCTCCTGCTGTGCAGCCCGGTTCCCAACAGGCCATGGGGGTTGCCTGCCCTAAAATACCATCTTATTTAGTTGCCACAAGGCTTCAATCCCACTGTTCTCACTCTTTGGAGTTTAATTTATTCCTAATGGTCCTCTTTTCTTTTTCTTTTCTTTTTTTTTTTTTTTGAGACCAAGTCTCACTGTGTCGCCCAGGCTGGAGTGCAGTGGCCCAGTCTCAGCTCACTGCAACCTCTGCCTCCTGGGTTCAAGTGATTTTCCTGCCTCAGCCTCTCTAGTGGCTGGGGTTACAGGCACGTGTCACCAAACCCAGCTAATTTTTTTTGTATTTTCAGTAGAGGCGGGGTTTCACCATGTTTGGCAGGCTGATCTCGAACTCCTGACCTCAGGTGATCCGCCCACCTCAGCCTCCCAAAGTGCTGGAGACATGAGCCACCGTGCCTGGCTGCTTCTCTTTTCAAATGAAAATATTATGATGCCACTGGCATCCGCAGCTTGACAGGGCGATTCTGCTGATCTGGTCTGGGCTTGGCTGAGCAGTTGTGGCCTCCAACAGGCTCACTCACATGTGTGCCATTGGCTGAGGTCAGCGGCCCCTGGCTCCTCTAGGAGCCTGGTCCTCCAGCAGGCTAGCCTGGGCATATCCTCATGCCAATCACAGGGGTCAGGGTGTGGGAAGGTTGGGGAAAGACAGAGAGGGAAGCTGAAAAGCCTCTTGAGAGCTAGGCTCGGAATTAACACACCATCACTTCTGGCACCTCCTATGGGCCATAGATGAGCCCTGAGTCAGATGGTGGGGAGATAGACTGTACCTTTTGGTGGGAGGAACTGCAAAGTCACATTTACCATGAGTGGTTCAAGGCCAGAGATAAGTAGGTCTCCCACATGTTTGTTTGTATCTTTCCACAATGTCAGGCTTTTTTTTTTTTTTTTTTTTTATGCTACTTCGATCGTAAAAGCCACCAGCTCTATGGAGTTCCCAAGGAGGAGGAGACAATTTTTAGGACTTGGCATTCACGCAGGCTCAAGCACACAGGCTCAAGCCGCTCCACAGATCAGTCAGTATTGCAAGCCATACATAACATACTTATCAATATATAAACATTATAGATTAAAAATTACACATCAAACAAAATAACATGGCATGAGAAAAGGGATAGGAAAAAGGGTTAATAAGCCAGTCCAGGGAGAGCGATGTGAACAAAAAGAATATTCTGGTCCGGCTTGGGCAGCTCAGCAGCATCCCAGCTTTGCAAGGAAGAGTCTTTGATGTAGGCAGAGTCTTTAGAGGCAGATGCCAGGCGCTTATCAAGACAGCTGTTATGAGCGGTGGAAGTCCAGCTCTTTTTATGGCCACAGAGTCCTCTGGTGAGGACTGACAGTGGCAGGGTGTGTTTGGTTATGTCCTTATCTGGCCAGTTGCAGTCTTTATTGATCAGGGAAAACATCTGTTCCCTGTTGGCAAACGGCCTTGCGATATGTAAGATTCAGACTTCTTCTAAGATGGAATTACTTATGTCAAGGCTACTCTATATAACATACAAAGGAAATGGATACAGGTTGGGGATGGAAAATTGGGGCTGTTTTGGGGTATGAATCTTTAATACTGCCTCCAGTGTTTCTTTTAAATTGAGGATGAGTAAGAGAGCAGTGGACTAAGAATCCATCTCTGGGTCCATTTCCCATCTCTTGGAGCTTTGAGCTGCCATGTCAGAAGTCCAGCTACTGGGCTGAGAAGGCCACGTGGAGGGGCCCAGAGGAGCCCAGTCTTCCAGGCACCACGCAAGCCACCAGGTTCCCTCTAGACCCACACCAGTGGCTATGTAAGTACCCCTGAATGAGCCCCAACCACAGCCATGTGGAACCGAAACATCTCCTGATGGAGGCCCACCTACCCAAATTCATATCTAATCAAATGGTGCTGTTTCAAGCCACTGCATTTTGGGATACAATAAATAACTGGAGCTGTACATTGAGCCAGGCTTGTCTAACTCCAAGATCTGCCACCATGAAAGGACCTGACTCCTAGAAGATGAGAGACTTGGTTTGACAGCAAGGGAGATGCCCCAAAAAGAAGTTTCGCACAGCCTCATCCTTTGAAAATGAGAAAAGAAAGTCACTCTACGAGCTCATGACAATATTGGAACCTCTATGGCCTGTCTTGGGCTGGCCCGGCACTCCTTGACCCTCTGGGCTTGCACACCTGAGCCTTCCTGCACCTGGGAAGTAGGCATGATGCATCCAAGAGCGCCTTGCTGCTATATCCAAGGCCCACTTCCTCTCCCCGACAGGCCTTCTCAGCAACTTAGAGCAGCCTGCGGAACACATTGCAGTAAAGGTCCATGGGCTTCCTGCCTATCAAAAAATATAGCTTTCTGACCAAGGCTTATTATGCGATCTTCCAGGAGACGTCATTAGTAGTGTGAATGGCTCTTGCCTTGCCGGAAGTGAAGGTGAGGCAGTGACAGGGTCATGTCCAGAGTGAGTAATTATTGGCTTTTTGTCCTTGTTCCTTCATGTCCAAATTACATCTATAGTTTGTAATGCTTTCGGTTTATATTCAAAGAAAATGCAAACGCAGAACATAACAAGAAGGGTGCCATGACTCAGATTGCCGTGCCCCTTCCTGTCTGCCCAGCAGCCTGGATGCTGTGGAGCCTCTGTGCAAAGCCCACAGCTTTTGTCTGAGCCATGCGGTGGCAGAGCCACACTGTGACTTCGTGTGGTTTGTGTTCCCTGTGTTTGCCAAGCACTTGTGTGTTCCCTCTCTCCACCATCTCACAGTGACTCAGCACTGTCCTTATTTTAACTATAGCTGTTTTCAAACCAGTGACATCTGCAAAGCCATAGCGGACAAGGTTTCCCACTCCCGTCTCCCCACAGAGCCACAGCCAATCCAGCAGGCCTACCTGCAGTGAGTCCAGACTGCAGGTGTGTTCAGTTTGTTCTGCAAGGTATTTTTAAAAAGGGGGGGGGGGCGGTCAAATTGCCAACCAGAATTTCCACCTAAAAGCAGTGGCAGACGCTGATGTTTACCAAGCCAGAATCTGTTTTCCCTGCTTCTTTAATTACAAATCCTGATTTTTAGACAGGGTGGCAATGTGCCCAACTAAAAGAATACATTTCCCAGCCTCCCTTGTGGCAAGGTGAGACCATGTGACTAAGTTTTGGCCAATGAGATGAAAGAAGAAGGTGGCGCAAGGGTTGGGGGGTGGCTTTCATTCTTTCCTCCTTTCTTCTTCCTGCTGCCTGGATAAAAACAAGTGGCCATTTTGAACTCTGAATTGGCCTTGACGGTGGAAGCCACTGGCTGAGAATGGCACAGGAGAAAGAGAGAAGAACCTAAGTCCCTGTAGACTCTAAGAAGCCACAAAAACCAGCCCTGAACTACCTACCTCCTGACTTCTCCATAAGTAAAAATGCACTTCTTTCTTACTTAAGCCATTGTAATGGTGAAGTTACTGTTATAGGTAGCTAACCTAATCCTGAAACACTGCTTCTCTTGAAAACTCAAAATATCTAGTGATCTGAGCATATGCTCTTTTCTTCTTTATAACAGCTTTATTGACATATAATTCACAGTCTATACAATTCATTGATTTAAAGTGTACCATTGGCCAGGTGCAGTGGCTCAAACCTGTAATCCCAGCACTTTGGGAGGCTGAGGCACAAGGAACACTTGAGTCCAGGAGTTCAAGACCAGCCTGTGCAACATAAGGAGAACCCATCTCTACAAATAAGTTAAAAATTAGCTGAGTGTAGTGGTGCATGCCCGTGATCCCAGCTGCTTGGGAGGCTGAAGTGGAAGGATCACCTGAGCTAAGAGTTTGAGGCTGCAGTGAGCCATGATCATGCTACTGCACTCCAGCCTGGGTGATGGAGGGGAGACCCTGTCTCAAAAAAATAATAATAATAAATGAAACAAAAATAAGATGTACCATTCAATGGTTTCTAGTATATTCACTCGTATCCCCACTATACATAGCACCACTGTCTACTTTCAGAATATTTTCATCAACTCCAGAAAGAAACACTATACCCATGAACTGTCACTCACCAATACCCCCTAACCACACTCTCACCAGCCCCTGGCAATCACTAATCTACTTTCCGTCTCTATGAATTTGTCCATTCTGGACATTTCATATAAATGGAATCATGCAACATGTGGTCTTTTGTGCCTGGCTTCTTTCACTTAGCTTCATATTTTCAAGTTTCATCCATGTTGTGTCATGTTTCATGATCCAAGAAGTCTTAAGACTGGGAACCACCCCTACCACAGAGTCCTTTAATGCTGTCTCGTTTTGATCCACAGAAGAAAACAGTGAAATGGAGAAAGTAGGTACTGTCTTCTCTACTTTACAAAGGAGAAACAGGCTATGCTCAATCGAGTAATTTGCCTAAAGTATCCAGTGCACCCTCCATTCAACAGCCTCCCACCATTCTGCCTCTGAAATGTCTGTTGCACAAAATAATTGGAGATTCACATTTTGTCAAAATCCTCAAGGTCTAGAAAGTTCTAGACCAACAATAAAGTGGCAGATGAGGAGACTTAATCCTTTCCTATGGCCCATCCCCTCCACAGTCTGCAGGACCCGGAGACAGAAGAGTAGGGGGAGAAGCAGAGCCCGACACACAGACCCTGTGGGGATGCCTGGGTTCTGGTTCACACTGGGCTGTTTGGGAGCTGAGCCAAAAATCTGAGCCAAAATCTCTGTCTTGCTTTGTAGTGCACGGGGGGAAAATGAAAATTTTGGTTCCATCTGAGGTTTGCAAATCAGCATGCATTGTTTTGGGGCATTCAGTTTCATTGAAACCTCGGGAACATGGCAGCTGCCAACCCCACAGCCCCAGGGAGAGCTGTGTCTCGAGGTGGAATCATCTTTTTTTGGCAGAGGTGCAGCCTTCTCTGAGTTTTTATAATTTCTGGTTTTTCGCAGGAAGATAAACACCACACACTGAGTCAGAGCCAGGGAACGGTCGCCCGTTTCTAAGGCTGTGGGTGAGCCTGGGAGGGTGGAGATGAGCAAGGGCGAAAAGCTGAGGCGCTCCCGCTACTGGGGTGTTCCCAGGACAAGCTGATGGATGGGCATGCTCATCCTTCTCTATGACAGGCACAGAAAATGTGAGCAGAGTGCCCACCGGCTTTCCTTTGGAGGTGGCAGGGGTGAAAAGACCTGCCCGGATTTCTCTGGCAAGTCACTGTGGGGATGGGGGGGGGGGGGCAATGCTTTGGGTTATTGATTCACACTGACATTGTAATCCATAATTGTGCCCATCCTGTTGTCACAAGCATGGGGTAAACCCAAAGTAGGAGGGAGGGAAACAGAAACCATTTTGAGCCTACTCTTTGAGGAGTCACCTGATCAGCCTGGCTGGGGTGGGAAGGAGAGAGAGGAAACTCACTTAGGACTCGGTGCTCAGGGATCTCGCAGTGCTGGTCCTCGGGGACCACGAGGAGGAGTTGCCCCTTACAGGGGAATCAGAGGAGGCTTCCTGGAGGAGGTGCCATCAGGACCAGGTGTGGAAGCGTGGGCGGAAAGTTTCCTTGGGGCATTTCCAGACAGAAGGAAGAGCGTAAACAAAGAAGAATGGCTGACTTCTATGTGAGAAAGGACAGTGGGAAAGGAATCGGGAAGAAATAACTTTGCAGAAAACCTGAGTGGTGAGTGGTGACTATACATATTAATCAGGAAAATGCAAATGAAGACCAGGGTGGGCTATCTTCTTACACCCAGTAAATTGGCAAAAGGTAAGAAATCTAGCATTATCATGGTTTGGCGAAAACTCCAAACAGCTCACCCACTGTTGGTGGATGTGTCAATTGTTATAAGCACATTGGGGAACAATGGAGCATTGTCTTGCCAAGTTGAATGTTGCATTCCATTTCATTCCCAGGTGTACACATGCTTTGGGCAATGCATAGAAGAATGTTCTTAGCAATTCTCAGCAGCACCATCCGTAACTGGAAAGACCGGAAATCACCCAAATGTTTACTGGCAGGTGAAGGGGTACATAAAGCCAGACTTTGTCACACAGTGGAGTGCTGTACAACAGTGAAAAATGAACCAAGTACTACTCTCCCCAGACAGTTACTGGGTTGACTTCCAAGGGGACAGATTGTGTTGTGGATCCAACCCTAAATCAGTCATGGCCAGTGGGATAGAATGTTCTAATTGCTTGAGCCAGGCAGAGCTCTCTCTTGAGGCTCCACTGAAACCCAAAAGGCTGGGCTGGGGTAAGGGAGGAGTGGATCCCCAAAGAAAATGAGGGTACAGTAGAAGACAATATTGGTGTCCTTCCCAGACTTCCTGACATCGCTTTTTAACATGTCCTTGTGCCCAGCTACTATGCACTTTAGTGCCTCACTCCTGAGCCCCTGGTCACCTCAGAGAAGACCCTCCCACAGAGCCTAGGTTCCTGTTCTGCACTCCCTGGGGCCGCCTGTGCCAGCCTGAGCTGTGAGGAAGCAGGGCTGCTCTGCTTCCTTGCCTCCACGCAGGACAGGCGAGGTGGAATTCACACCTGAGAGCTGCCCCCAGGTTCAGGCCTGAGCTAGGACTTTCCCTAAAATCTCATCCAGAGCTTCTTCCCCCTCCTGGTTCTGCTTCCTTCATTCTCTAATGAGATTTCTCCTTCAGGAGAATTTGAACCTTTGACTCGGCATCTGTCCGTGGGGGAATCCAACCCCAGACAGGTACTATTTTATTAAAAGAGAAGTGAATGGAGACTGAGTCACCAACACGACAGATGGCAAGAGGAACAGTGGGGAGAACTGGAGTTTACAAACTTGGATAAACCTCCACACCTCTCTGGACCTCAGCTTCCTCATTCAAAAACAAAAGATGTGATGAGGCAGTTCACAGAAGAGAAGACTATGAATGGCCAGGAAACACTAGGACACACAGAGAGCATCGTGAATCATTGAAGAGATGTAAAACAGGCCAGGCGCGGTGGCTTATGCCTGTAATCCCAGCAGTTTGAGAGGTCAAGGCAGGCCAATCGCTTAAGTCCAGGAGTTCGAGACCAGCCTTGGCAACATGGTAAAACGCTGTCTCTACAAAAAAAAAATACAAAAATTAGCTAGGCAGAAGGTGTGTGCCTGTGGTCATAGCTACTGAGGAGGCTGAGGTGGGAGGATCACCTGAGCCCAGGAGGTTGAGGCTGCAGTGAGCCAAGCTGTGGATGAGCCACTGTACTCCAGCCTGGGTGACAGGGTGAAACCCTGTCTCAGGAAAAAAAAAAAAAAAAAAAAGCATAACATTTTTCATCTGTCACAGGGCAGGGAGCAGAGAGAATGTCATCCCCAACATTGACTGGGTGTGGAGAGAGGGCCCTCTCCTCCTTTATGGATGGGAGAATAAATTGGTACAATCTATTTGGGGGGCAGTTTGCCAGTACCTATAAAAATGTTAAATGGGAAAACCTTTTGACTCAGCAATTCCACTTCTATGAATTTATCCTGCAGCAAACCTCAAGAATTCAAAGAAGTAGGTACAAATATGCTAATTACAGCACTGTTTGTGATAGCAACAACTTGGAAACAACCTAAATATGTTTCAGTTGGGGACTGGTTAAAAATGACAGAAGGTCCCTGGGATGGAATGCTATACGGCCATGAAGAGGAATGTGGTCAGGCTCTGGAACAGGTGAAGAAACTCGCCCGTGATATATTACTAAGTGAAAGAAAGCAAATTACAAAGCAGAATGGAGAGTGAAATATCCTTTTGCAAACAGTGTTTCTGAATATATATATTACAAAATTGCAAATGTATAGAAGAACAGTCTGGAAGAACATATACCAAACTCTTTTACCTGTACTTACTCTTGGGAGTATGGCTGGAAATTTTTTTTTTTTTTTTTTTTTTTTTTTACTTGGAGTCTCACTCTGTCACCCAGGCTGGAGTGCCGTGGCATGATCTTGGCTCACTGCAGGCTCCGCCGCCCAGGTTCAAGCGATTCTCCTGCCTCGGCCTCCCAAGTACCTGAGACTAAAGGCATGTGCCACCACTCCCAGCTATTTTTTTTTTTTTTTTTTGTATTTTTAGTAGACATGGGGTTTCACCATGTTGGCCAGGCTGGTCTCGAAATCCTGACCTCAAGGTGATCCACCTGCCTTGGCCTCCCAAAATGTTGGGATTACGGGCGTGAGCCACCGTGCCCGGCTAAAATTTTCTAAAATGGTTTTTGGATTCTCTTGTGTTTGAGTGTTCTTAAGAACAGGTATCACTTCTTTCTCTTTTTTTATTTAAAATTTGTAAAGAGGAGTGATTTAGTGCCTACTTATCAGGACTTGGTGAGCGTCTGCTACCGGTTATGCTATCCAGCCCTCACCAAAGCCCTGTCGAAGTAGTCATTGCTATGAGCCCGTTTTACAAATGAGGAAGCTGAGATCTGGAGAGCTAAATACGTTGGAAGTTGCAGAGCCAAGATCCAGCCCAGGCAGCCTGATGCCAGGTCTGGACTCTTACCCGGATGCCACCTTACCTCACAAGAGTAAAATGAGGGGTTACCCAACTTTGTTTTTTAGCACCAGAATCCCTTTCTCCAAATAAAATCCCAAACAGAAGCCCCGTTTGTGAAAAGGAGTTGCTCTGGTAGAAGGGAAGCTGAGGAGTGGTTACTCTCCCTTCACAGTGCTCCCCCTCCACCCACCCAAGGACCCAGGGGGTTCCTAGGACCCTGGTTTGAGAACCACTCAGCTAGATGTCCTTGAAGGCCCCCCCTGTATTTCTGACATGCCAGGTTTCTAAGCACTTCCATCCAAAGGGGCTGAAAGGGGAGAAAATGAAAATGTGTCATGGGGCTGCTCAGACCCAAGTGAAGAATCGTCATGCTGCATAAAGCCATGTTAAGTTGCTGCTGATTTAACCTCAGCAAGCAGCTGGATCCATTGCCCCTGAGAGAAAGTTGTGAATGCTCTTTTGACCAAACATCACAAGCCTGGAATAGCTCCCACTGCATGCACATGTGTGTACACACACACACGCACATGCACACTTTATTTTGTTTGTCTCTCCCTATTAGAACTGGCAGCAATTTCTGCCTGTTTTATTCATGGCTGTGCCTCCAACTAGAATAGCTCTGACACATAGTAGATGCTTCAATACCTGTCGAATGAATGAATGGTGAATGAATGAGTGAACAAACTAAAACAAGTTTGACTAATGTCCTTCAGGCACAAGAAATGGTCCTTAGCCACATTGGCTTGGAGACCAGAGAGGAAGGGAGGAGTGAAGAGAGCTCTGAAGTGGCTTCAATCTCCATGTGGCCGGGAGCTCCTGCCAGCAGGCTCACCTTTAAGCCGACACCACCACTGTCTGGCAACCTCCATCCATGAGCTGCAGCCCCGGCCACCTCTCAGTTCCTGCCTACCACAGTGGTGTGCACCCATGAGTGATGTTGCTACATGGTTTTCAGCCATGCTTTCCTGGAGGTGACATCTCAGGCTAGGGGGACAGCAGCCTGTCCCCAGTGTTTGAGGGGAAGCCCAGAGGTCAACTCAGGGGCCTCAGAAGCATCCCTTGGAGATAGCCACAGACCCATGAGGTGGGTGACAGGTGCCATTGAACTGGGACCAGCCAGGCAAGCAGCCGGAGCCATGATAGATCAGGAGGAAGAGCGGGCATGACCAGGGCTCGCAGGAGGGGAGGAGGCTGCGTGGAGGAGGTAGGTCTACACATCAGAGGAGGAAGCAAAGAGGAAGTGGCCACTGGGAGGGAGGAAGAGTACCCTGGAGGAAGAAGGAGGAGTTGGCTGGCCTGTAATCCCAGCACTTTGGGAGGCCAAGGCAGGTGGATCACGAGGTCAAGAGATCGAGACCATCCTGGCCAACATGGTGAAACCCCATCTCTACTAAAAAATACAAAAAATTAGCTGGGGTGGTTGCACATGCCTGTGGTCCCAGCTACTCGGGAGGCTGAAGCAGGAGAATCACTTGAATCTGGGAGGTGGAGGTTGCAGTGAGCAGAGATCATGCCACTGCACTCCAGCCTGGCAACAGAGCAAGACTCCATCCCCCCCCCCCCCAAAAAAAAAAAAAAAGAAGAAGGAGTCGTCAGGGCAAGAGTGCCTGCACCTTCCTGAGAAGCATCAGAGCCCAGGGCTGGGGCAGGGAAGGTACCAGACGAGGCTGGAGCATCAGGTGGTGCCAGAAAGTCAGGATGTGCTCAAAAAAGAGGGGACTGTGGAGAAGATGTGGGAGCCAGCCAGAAGTAACTCCCAGGAGTCAAAACTGGAACAGTCAAGCAACACATCCAGGTACATTATACTATGGGATTTTACCTCACCAAATAAAATAAATATCCATTAATCCATACTGATATAAATAACTGATTGCATAAGTAAATGGGGAAGAAGGGACCATTTTTCCTTCAAGAGAAGTTCCCTCTAATGAATGTGGAAGGAACCAGGGAAGCAGCAAATCACCGTCTGAACACCACAGGAACAATTGCTGCAGGTAAGACCCACCGATGGATGCTCAGACTCATAGGAGAAAGTTTAAGGAGAAACAAGAGTTGCACAGATGCAAAGTATTTCCCCCAATACCTATCAATTACAAAGGGGAAAAGAATAACTTTATAATGGAGAAAGCTGGCAAACACCACTGTAACCAATAGGTCAAGATCAGTGTTACCAGTAATAAGCCGTATTGACATCACGTACTTCCTGATATGATGCACTGAGAATGACACATCGTCACTCCTGGGGTAGTTTTTCCAATAATGCATAACCTCAATCTAATTATGAGAAAATATCAGACCCAAATTGAGCAACATATTGCACAATACCTGACCAGGACTGTTCACAGATATCAAGGTCATGAAAGACAAAGAAAAGCCGAGAAACTGACGACTAAAGGCAATGTGAGACCTGGAAATGAGAAAGAACATTGATCAGGGATCAGCAAACTACAGTCTATGGGCCAACTCTGGCCCTCTGCCAGCTCTTGTAAATAAAGTTTTATTGGAATGCAGCCATGCTCATTTGTCCGTCTTTTCTTTCTTTCTTTCTTTCTTTCTTTCTTTCTTTCTTTCTTTCTTT